>NC_138772.1:552873799-552881299 GCF_965119305.1 Pelophylax lessonae
CGGTTACTCCCCCTCTATGATCCCCTCTACCTGTACACAGAGATGTACTCCCCCCCTATGATCCCCTCTACCTGTACACAGAGCTGTACTCCCCCCTATGATCCCCTCTACCTGTACACAGAGCTGTACTCCCCCCTATGATCCCCTCCCCCTGTACACAGAGCTATACTCCCCCCTATGATCCCCCTCTACCTGTACACAGAGCTGTACTCCCCCCTATGATCCCCTCTACCTGTACACAGAGCTGTACTCCCCCCTATGATCCCCTCTACCTGTACACAGAGCTGTACTCCCCCCTATGATCCCCTCTACCTGTACACAGAGCTGTACTCCCCCCTATGATCCCCTCCCCCTGTACACAGAGCTTTACTCCCCTATGATCCCCTCTCCCTGTACACAGAGCTGTACTCCCCCTATGATCCCCTCTACCTGTACACAGAGATGTACTCCCCCCTATGATCCCCCTCTACCTGTACACAGAGCTGTACTCCCCCCTATGATCCCCTCTACCTGTACACAGAGCTGTACTCCCCCCTATGATCCCCTCTCCCCTGTACACAGAGCTGTACTCCCCCCTATGATCCCCTCTACCTGTACACAGAGCTGTACTCCTCCCTATGATCCCCTCTACCTGTACACAGAGCTGTACTCCTCCCCTATGATCCCCTCTACCTGTACACAGAGCTGTACTCCCCCTATGATCCCCTCCCCCTGTACACAGAACTGTACTCCCCCCTATGATCCCCTCCCCCTGTACACAGAGCTGTACTCCCCCCTATGATCCCCTCTCCCCTGTACACAGAGCTGTACTCCTCCCTATGATCCCCTCTACCTGTACACAGAGCTGTACTCCCCCTATGATCCCCTCCCCCTGTACACAGAACTGTACTCCCCCCTATGATCCCCTCCCCCTGTACACAGAGCTGTACTCCCCCCTCTATGATCCTCTCTACCTGTACACAGAGCTGTACTCCTCCCTATGATCCCCTCTACCTGTACACAGAGCTGTACTCCCCCCTATGATCCCCTCTACCCCTGTACACAGAGCTGTACTCCTCCCTATGATCCCCTCTACCTGTACACAGAGCTGTACCTCCCCCCTATGATCCCCTCTACCTGTACACAGAGCTGTACTCCCCCCCCCCCCTATGATCCCCTCTACCTGTACACAGAGCTGTACTCCTCCTTATGATCCCCTCTACCTGTACACAGAGCTGTACTCCTCCCTATGATCTCCTCTACCCCTGTACACAGAGCTGTACTCCTCCTTATGATCCCCTCTACCTGTACACAGAGCTGTACTCCTCCCTATGATCCCCTCTACCTGTACACAGAGCTGTACTCCCCCCTATGATCCCCTCTACCTGTACACAGAGCTGTACTCCCCCTATGATCCCCTCCCCCTGTACACAGAGCTGTACTCCCCCCTCTATGATCCTCTCTACCTGTACACAGAGCTGTACTCCTCCCTATGATCCCCTCTACCTGTACACAGAGCTGCACTCCTCCCTATGATCCCCTCTACCTGTACACAGAGCTGTACTCCCCCCTATGATCCCCTCTACCCCTGTACACAGAGCTGTACTCCTCCCTATGATCCCCTCTACCTGTACACAGAGCTGTACTCCTCCCTATGATCCCCTCTACCTGTACACAGAGCTGTACTCCCCCTATGATCCCCTCTACCTGTACACAGAGCTGTACTCCCCCCCCCCCCCTATGATCCCCTCTACCTGTACACAGAGCTGTACTCCTCCTTATGATCCCCTCTACCTGTACACAGAGCTGTACTCCTCCCTATGATCTCCTCTACCCCTGTACACAGAGCTGTACTCCTCCTTATGATCCTCTCTACCTGTACACAGAGCTGTACTCCTCCCTATGATCCCCTCTACCTGTACACAGAGCTGTACTCCTCCCTATGATCCCCTCTACCTGTACACAGAGCTGTACTCCTCCCTATGATCCCCTCTACCTGTACACAGAGCTGTACTCCTCCCTATGATCCCCTCTACCTATACACAGAGCTGTACTCCTCCCTATGATCCCCTCCCCCCTGTACACAGAGCTGTACTCCCCCCTATGATCCCCTCCCACCTGTACACAGAGCTGTACTCCCCCCTATGATCCCCTCTACCTGTACACAGAGCTGTACTCCTCCCTATGATCCCCTCTACCTGTACACAGAGCTGTACTCCCCCCTATGATCCCCTCTACCTGTACACAGAGCTGTACTCCCCCCTATGATCCCCTCTACCTGTACACAGAGCTGTACTCCTCCCCTATGATCCCCTCTACCTGTACACAGAGCTGTACTCCCCCCTATGATCCCCTCTACCTGTACACAGAGCTGTACTCCCCCCTATGATCCCCTCCCCCTGTACACAGAGCTGTACTCCCCCCTATGATCCCCTCCCCCTGTACACAGAGATGTACTCCCCCCTATGATCCCCTCCCCCTGTACACAGAGATGTACTCCCCCCTATGATCCCCTCCCCCTGTACACAGAGCTGTACTCCCCCCTATGATCCCCTCTACCTGTACACAGAGCTGTACTCCTCCCCTATGATCCCCTCTACCTGTACACAGAGCTGTACTCCCCCCTATGATCCCCTCCCCCTGTACACAGAGCTGTACTCCTCCCCTATGATCCCCTCTACCTGTACACAGAGCTGTACTCCCCCCTATGATCCCCTCTACCTGTACACAGAGCTGTACTCCTCCCCTATGATCCCCTCTACCTGTACACAGAGCTGTACTCCCCCCTATGATCTCCTCCCCCTGTACACAGAGCTGTACTCCTCCCCTATGATCCCCTCTACCTGTACACAGAGCTGTACTCCTCCCCTATGATCCCCCTCTACCTGTACACAGAGCTGTACTCCCCCCTATGATCCCCTCTACCTGTACACAGAGCTGTACTCCCCCCTATGATCCTCTCTACCTGTACACAGAGCTGTACTCCTCCCTATGATCCCCTCTACCTGTACACAGAGCTGTACTCCTCCCTATGATCCCCTCTACCTGTACACAGAGCTGTACTCCCCCTATGATCCTCTCTACCTGTACACAGAGCTGTACTCCTCCCTATGATCCCCTCTACCTGTACACAGAGCTGTACTCCTCCCTATGATCCCCTCTACCTGTACACAGAGCTGTACTCCCCCTATGATCCTCTCTACCTGTACACAGAGCTGTACTCCTCCTATGATTCCCTCTAACTGTACACAGAGCTGTACTCCCCCCTATGATCCCCTCTACCTGTACACAGAGCTGTACTCCCCCTATGATCCCCTCTACCTGTACACAGAGATGTACTCCCCCCTATGATCCCCTCCCCCTGTACACAGAGCTGTACTCCCCCTATGATCCCCTCTACCTGTACACAGAGATGTACTCCCCCCTATGATCCTCTCTACCTGTACACAGAGCTGTACTTCCCCCCCTATGATCCCCTCTACCTGTACACAGAGCTGTACTCCCCCCTATGATCCCCTCTACCTGTACACAGAGCTGTACTCCTCCCTATGATCCTCTCTACCTGTACACAGAGCTGTACTCCTCCCTATGATCCCCTCCCCCCTGTACACAGAGCTGTACTCCCCCTATGATCCCCTCTACCTGTACACAGAGCTGTACTCCCCCCTATGATCCCCTCTACCTGTACACAGAGCTGTACTCCCCCCCCCCCCTATGATCCCCTCTACCTGTACACAGAGCTGTACTCCTCCTTATGATCCCCTCTACCTGTACACAGAGCTGTACTCCTCCCTATGATCTCCTCTACCCCTGTACACAGAGCTGTACTCCTCCTTATGATCCTCTCTACCTGTACACAGAGCTGTACTCCTCCCTATGATCCCCTCTACCTGTACACAGAGCTGTACTCCTCCCTATGATCCCCTCTACCTGTACACAGAGCTGTACTCCTCCCTATGATCCCCTCTACCTGTACACAGAGCTGTACTCCTCCCTATGATCCCCTCTACCTATACACAGAGCTGTACTCCTCCCTATGATCCCCTCCCCCTGTACACAGAGCTGTACTCCCCCCTATGATCCCCTCCACCTGTACACAGAGCTGTACTCCCCCCTATGATCCCCTCTACCTGTACACAGAGCTGTACTCCTCCCTATGATCCCCTCTACCTGTACACAGAGCTGTACTCCCCCCTATGATCCCCTCTACCTGTACACAGAGCTGTACTCCCCCCTATGATCCCCTCTACCTGTACACAGAGCTGTACTCCTCCCCTATGATCCCCTCTACCTGTACACAGAGCTGTACTCCCCCCTATGATCCCCTCTACCTGTACACAGAGCTGTACTCCCCCTATGATCCCCTCCCCTGTACACAGAGCTGTACTCCCCCCTATGATCCCCTCCCCCTGTACACAGAGATGTACTCCCCCCTATGATCCCCTCCCCCTGTACACAGAGATGTACTCCCCCCTATGATCCCCTCCCCCTGTACACAGAGCTGTACTCCCCCCTATGATCCCCTCTACCTGTACACAGAGCTGTACTCCTCCCCTATGATCCCCTCTACCTGTACACAGAGCTGTACTCCCCCCTATGATCCCCTCCCCCTGTACACAGAGCTGTACTCCTCCCCTATGATCCCCTCTACCTGTACACAGAGCTGTACTCCCCCCTATGATCCCCTCTACCTGTACACAGAGCTGTACTCCTCCCCTATGATCCCCTCTACCTGTACACAGAGCTGTACTCCCCCCTATGATCTCCTCCCCTGTACACAGAGCTGTACTCCTCCCTATGATCCCCTCTACCTGTACACAGAGCTGTACTCCTCCCCTATGATCCCCTCTACCTGTACACAGAGCCTGTACTCCCCCCTATGATCCCCTCTACCTGTACACAGAGCTGTACTCCCCCCTATGATCCTCTCTACCTGTACACAGAGCTGTACTCCTCCCTATGATCCCCTCTACCTGTACACAGAGCTGTACTCCTCCCTATGATCCCCTCTACCTGTACACAGAGCTGTACTCCCCCCTATGATCCTCTCTACCTGTACACAGAGCTGTACTCCTCCCTATGATCCCCTCTACCTGTACACAGAGCTGTACTCCTCCCTATGATCCCCTCTACCTGTACACAGAGCTGTACTCCCCCTATGATCCTCTCTACCTGTACACAGAGCTGTACTCCTCCTATGATTCCCTCTAACTGTACACAGAGCTGTACTCCCCCTATGATCCCCTCTACCTGTACACAGAGCTGTACTCCCCCTATGATCCCCTCTACCTGTACACAGAGATGTACTCCCCCTATGATCCCCTCCCCCTGTACACAGAGCTGTACTCCCCCCTATGATCCCCTCTACCTGTACACAGAGCTGTACTCCCCCTATGATCCCCTCTACCTGTACACAGAGAGTACTCCCCCCTATGATCCTCTCTACCTGTACACAGAGCTGTACTTCCCCCCCTATGATCCCCTCTACCTGTACACAGAGCTGTACTCCCCCCCTATGATCCCCTCTACCTGTACACAGAGCTGTACTCCTCCCTATGATCCTCTCTACCTGTACACAGAGCTGTACTCCTCCCTATGATCCCCTCCCCCTGTACACAGAGCTGTACTCCCCCTATGATCCCCTCTACCTGTACACAGAGCTGTACTCCCCCTATGATCCCTCTACCTGTACACAGAGCTGTACTCCCCCCTATGATCCCCTCTACCTGTACACAGAGCTGTACTCCCCCCTATGATCCCCTCTACCTGTACACAGAGCTGTACTCCCCCCTATGATCCTCTCTACCTGTACACAGAGCTGTACTCCCCCCTATGATCCTCTCTACCTGTACACAGAGCTGTACTCCTCCCTATGATCCCCTCTACCTGTACACAGAGCTGTACTCCTCCCTATGATCCCCTCTACCTGTACACAGAGCTGTACTCCCCCCTATGATCCTCTCTACCTGTACACAGAGCTGTACTCCCCCCTATGATCTCCTCCCCCTGTACACAGAGCGGTACTCCCCCCTATGATCCTCTCTACCTGTACACAGAGCTGTACTCCCCTATGATCCTCTCTACCTGTACACAGAGCTGTACTCCTCCCTATGATCCCCTCTACCTGTACACAGAGCTGTACTCCCCCTATGATCCTCTCTACCTGTACACAGAGCTGTACTCCTCCTATGATTCCCTCTAACTGTACACAGAGCTGTACTCCCCCCTATGATCCCCTCTACCTGTACACAGAGCTGTACTCCCCCTATGATCCCCTCTACCTGTACACAGAGATGTACTCCCCCCTATGATCCCCTCCCCCTGTACACAGAGCTGTACTCCCCCCTATGATCCCCTCTACCTGTACACAGAGCTGTACTCCTCCCTATGATCCTCTCTACCTGTACACAGAGCTGTACTCCCCCCTATGATCCCCTCCCCCTGTACACAGAGCTGTACTCCCCCTATGATCCCCTCTACCTGTACACAGAGCTGTACTCCCCCTATGATCCCCTCTACCTGTACACAGAGCTGTACTCCCCCCTATGATCCCCTCTACCTGTACACAGAGCTGTACTCCCCCCTATGATCCCCTCTACCTGTACACAGAGCTGTACTCCCCCTATGATCCCCTCTACCTGTACACAGAGCTGTACTCCCCCTATGATCCCCTCTACCTGTACACAGAGCTGTACTCCCCCCTATGATCCCCTCTACCTGTACACAGAGCTGTACTCCCCCCTATGATCCCCTCTACCTGTACACAGAGCTGTACTCCCCCCTATGATCCCCTCTACCTGTACACAGAGATGTACTCCCCCCTATGATCCCCTCTACCTGTACACAGAGCTGTACTCCCCCCTATGATCCCCTCTACCTGTACACAGAGCTGTACTCCCCCCTATGATCCCCTCTACCTGTACACAGAGCTGTACTCCCCCCTATGATCCTCTCTACCTGTACACAGAGCTGTACTCCTCCCTATGATCCTCTCTACCTGTACACAGAGCTGCACTCCCCCCTATGATCCCCTCTACCTGTACACAGAGCTGTACTCCCCCCTATGATCCCCTCTACCTGTACACAGAGCTGTACTCCCCCCTATGATCTCCTCCCCCTGTACACAGAGCTGTACTCCCCCCTATGATCCTCTCTACCTGTACACAGAGCTGTACTTCCCCCCCTATGATCCCCTCTACCTGTACACAGAGCTGTACTCCCCCCTATGATCCCCTCTACCTGTACACAGAGCTGTACTCCTCCCTATGATCCTCTCTACCTGTACACAGAGCTGTACTCCTCCCTATGATCCCCTCTACCTGTACACAGAGCTGTACTCCCCCCTATGATCCCCTCTCCCCCTGTACACAGAGCTGCACTCCCCCCTATGATCCCCTCTACCTGTACACAGAGCTGCACTCCCCCCTATGATCCCCTCTACCTGTACACAGAGCTGCACTCCCCCCTATGATCCCCTCTACCTGTACACAGAGCTGTACTCCTCCCTAGGATCCTCCTACC
>NC_138772.1:552886299-552958793 GCF_965119305.1 Pelophylax lessonae
AGCCCCGTCTGCGCACATCAGCTCAGCCTCATCTGCGCACCCTCAGCTCAGCCCCATCTGCGCACCCTCAGCTCAGCCCCATCTGCGCACCCTCAGCTCAGCCCCATCTGCGCACCCTCAGCTCAGCCTCATCTGCGCACCCTCAGCTCAGCCCCATCTGCGCACCCTCAGCTCCATCTTCGCACCATCAGCTCAGCCCCATCTTCGCACCATCAGCTCAGCCCCATCTGCGCACCATCAGCTCAGCCCCATCTGCGCACCATCAGCTCAGCCTCATCTGCGCACCATCAGCTCAGCCTCATCTGCGCACCATCAGCTCAGCCTCATCTGCGCACCCATCAGCTCAGCCCCATCTGCGCACCATCAGCTCAGCCCCATCTGCGCACCATCAGCTCAGCCCCATCTGCGCCCCATCAGCTCAGCCCCATCTGCGCCCCATCAGCTCAGCCCCATCTGCGCACCCTCAGCTCAGCCTCATCTGCGCACCATCAGCTCAGCCCCATCTGCGCACCATCAGCTCAGCCTCATCTGCGCACATCACCTCAGCCCCATCTGCGCCCCATCAGCTCAGCCCCATCTGCGCCCCATCAGCTCAGCCCCATCTGCGCACCATCAGCTCAGCCTCATCTGCGCCACCTAGCCAGCACAGCCTATGTCAGCGTAAATTAGTGCGGCCTCATCAGCGTAGAAGAAAAATTATTTATTCGCAAAATTATATTATATTATATTATTATAACAGAAATGAAGAAAAAGGTTGTTTTTTTTTTTTTAAACAAAACTTTCAGTCTTTTTTTGTTTAGCAAAAAATAAAAAAAACCTCCAGTGATGAATAAAAAACACCAAAAGAAATCTCGAAATCTCTTTTTGTAAAAAAAAAAAAAAAAAAAAAGATAACATTAGTTTGGGTGCAGCGACCGCGCAATTGCCATTCAACGCACTGCCTGCTGAAAATTGACCTGGGCAGGAAGGGGGGGAGTGAAAGTGCCCGGTAGGCAAGAGGTAACAACCCCCCCCCCCCCCAATCACAGTCATATGACATTGGGATCACATGATTGCAAACCCTGCTGATTGGTTCCTGATCAATTGAGTCCCAGAGCCAGGGACTCAGGTGTCATGGGTGGGAGTGAGATGTAAATCAGCCCTCCCTGTACATGAGGCATTGTGTAGGGCAGGGATATGCAAACTGTGGCCCTCCAGATGTTACAAAACTACAAGTCCCATGATGCATTGCAAGACTCTGACAGCCACAAGCATTGCACCCAGAGGCAGAGCCATGATGGGACCTGTTGTTTTGCAACAGCTGGAGGGCCACAGTTTGCAAATCCCTGGTGTAGGGGATCAGAGTGACCCGAAATTATCGGTATAGGTGACACCCATCCCCCCCCCGCATCCCCCCCGCATCCCCCCCCCCCCCAATACCCCCATAGGTGTAGTGTTCGGTGTGTAGAGGATGAGGTGATAGACGGAACATTTCTAGGATTACATTCTTATTGTTATGATTGAAGCGTCTCCTCCCCCTGACTCCGCCCCGTACCTGGGATAGGTTTGGCGGGAGGCACTTGCCGCTCTTTGAGCACCTCGTCCTGCGGGGTGTAGTTCCTCAGCTTCAGCTCCCTGAAAAACAAAGACCAAAAAATAAATCCTCCACACAGCTCAGGTTATAAAATAAAACTCTGTCTCCAAATGATAAATGTTTTTAAATTTTTGGTGCGGTCACATGAACCCCCCCCCCCTCCCCCCACCCCGACTGCCACTGTTCCTCTGCAGGTGGTGGGTGGAGTCTGCTCAGGGCTCCTACATAACCAGGTAATGACCGCCCCCCCCCCCCCCACAGTTATACTGCGGCAGGCAGCCCCTCTTGCACAAACTGACATAGGTATACATCGGTCGCCCGCCTGCAGCTAGGGGGCGAGCGCGCACCGCCGGCGGCGCACGCCCACCCCCCCTCGTCAGCGGGGACTCCGATGCACAGGGCAGGCAGCTCTGATTGCCACCTGACACCCGCGATCGTTCCCCGCTGAGAGAGAAGAACGGTCGGATGTTGTAAACACAGCCAACTGTTCTTCTCTCTGGAATGATCACAGAGCTCCTTCTATATAGGATCACAGGTCTCTATGGTCATTTCACAAGCCACACCCCCATACAATTAGAAAACACCCCCTAGGCTCACATTTAACCCCTTGATCACCCACAGTGTTAACCCCTTCCCCGCCAATGGCATTATTACAGTAACAGTGCATATTTTTAGCACTGATTACTGTAGTAATATCACTGGTCCCCCCAAAAGTGTCAAAAATGTCAGTTAGGGGTCCAATCTGTCCGCCGCAATGTCGCAGTCCTGCAAAAAAAAAAAAACGCGTATCGCCGCCATTTAGGAATCGCTTTTTTTAACCCCCGCTGCCATTCTCAAGGTAGTAATGAACGGAGGGCGGGAGATGCATGCGGTAACTTTACAGATGAACTAGCAGGCGATTGGTTGCTAGGACACCAGTAAGTCCTAGCAACCATTTACCAGCTAGTTATATGACAAAAGTTAACCCATGCATCTCCCGTCCTCCATTCAGTGCGGCTGTGCGCTCTCCTCTCTGTGTAAAGTAGGAGAGAAATCGGTGGCGGGGGGGGGGGGGTACAAAGGGTGACGTGATGGGGGCAGTGCTGTGTGTGTATGGGGGGGGGGGGTGATTTGAAGGAGGGGTGCAGAGCACATTGTGGGGGAAGGTGATGTAAAAGAGGAGCGCTATGAGGAGGAGGGTTGAGATGTAAAGAGGAGCAATGCTGCAGGAGGGATTTGAAGGGGGTGGTGCTGTGTGTGTCTGGGGGGGGAGGGAAGGGTGATATGAAGGAGGGCTGTGGGGGGTGATGTGAAGAAGGGCAGTGTTGGGGGAGGGGTGATGTGAAGGTGGGGCACTGCTGGGGGGGAATGTAAAGGGAAGCAATGCTGTGGGGGGATGTGATGTAAAGGGAGGAGCTGGTGACGTAAAAGAGGGCAGCGCTGGGGGAGGGGTTACATAGAGGAGGGCAGCGCTGGGGGCGGGGATACATAGGAGGGCAGCGCTGGGGGTGGGGTTACATAGAGGAGGGCAGCGCTGGGTGCGGGGTTACATAGAGGAGGGCAGCGCTGGGGGCGGGGTTACATAGGAGGGCAGCGCTGGGGGTGGGGTTACATAGAGGAGGGCAATGCTGGGGGTGGGGTTACATAGAGGAGGGCAATGCTGGGGGTGGGGTTACATAGAGGAGGGCAGCGCTGGGGGCGGGGTTACATAGGAGGGCAGCGCTGGGGGTGGGGTTACATAGAGGAGGGCAATGCTGGGGGTGGGGTTACATAGAGGAGGGCAGCGCTGGGGGCGGGGTTACATAGAGGACGGCAGCGCTGGGGGCGGGGTTACATAGAGGACGGCAGCGCTGGGGGCGGGGTTACATAGAGGACGGCAGCGCTGGGGGCGGGGTTACATAGAGGAGGGCAGCGCTGGGGGCGGGGTTACATAGAGGAGGGCAATGCTGGGGGTGGGGTTACATAGAGGAGGGCAGCGCTGGGGGCGGGGTTACATAGAGGAGGGCAGCGCTGGGGGCGGGGTTACATAGGAGGGCAGCGCTGGGGGTGGGGTTACATAGAGGAGGGCAGCGCTGGGTGCGGGGTTACATAGAGGAGGGCAGCGCTGGGGGCGGGGTTACATAGGAGGGCAGCGCTGGGGGTGGGGTTACATAGAGGAGGGCAATGCTGGGGGTGGGGTTACATAGAGGAGGGCAGCGCTGGGGGCGGGGTTACATAGAGGACGGCAGCGCTGGGGGCGGGGTTACATAGAGGACGGCAGCGCTGGGGGCGGGGTTACATAGAGGACGGCAGCGCTGGGGGCGGGGTTACATAGAGGAGGGCAGCGCTGGGGGCGGGGTTACATAGAGGAGGGCAATGCTGGGGGTGGGGTTACATAGAGGAGGGCAGCGCTGGGGGCGGGGTTACATAGAGGAGGGCAGTGCTGGGGGCGGGGTTACATAGGAGGGCAGCGCTGGGGGCGGGGTTACATAGGAGGGCAGCGCTGGGGGTGGGGTTACATAGAGGAGGGCAGCGCTGGGTGCGGGGTTACATAGAGGAGGGCAGCGCTGGGGGCGGGGTTACATAGGAGGGCAGCGCTGGGGGTGGGGTTACATAGAGGAGGGCAATGCTGGGGGTGGGGTTACATAGAGGAGGGCAGCGCTGGGGGCGGGGTTACATAGAGGACGGCAGCGCTGGGGGCGGGGTTACATAGAGGACGGCAGCGCTGGGGGCGGGGTTACATAGAGGAGGCCGGTGCTGGGGGTGGGGTTACGCAGAGGAGGCCGGCGCTGGGGAGAGGGGTTACGCAAAGGAGGGCAGCGCTGGGGGTGGGGTTACATAGAGGAGGGCAACGCTGGGGGCGGGGTTACATAGAGGAGGGCAGCGCTGGGGGCGGGGTTACATAGAGGAGGGCAGCGCTGGGGGCGAGGTTACGTAGGAGGGCAGCGCTGGGGGCGGGGTTACATAGAGGAGGGCAGCCCTGGGGGCGGGGTTACATAGAGGAGGGCAGCCCTGGGGGCGGGGTTACATAGAGGAGGGCAACGCTGGGGGTGGGGTTACATAGAGGAGGGCAGTGCTGGGGGTGGGGTTACGCAGGGGAAGCCGGCGCTGGGGGTGGGGTTACGCAGGGGAGGCCGGCGCTGGGGGTGGGGTTACGTAAAGGAGGGCAGTGCTGGGGGGGAGGGGTTACGTAAAGGAGGGCAGTGCTGGGGGGAGGGGTTACGTAAAGGAGGGCAGTGCTGGGGGGAGGGGTTAAGTAGAGGAGGGCAGTGCTGGGGGTGGGGTTACGTAGAGGAGGGCAGCACTGGGGGAGGGGCTATGTAGAGGAGGTCGGTGCTGGGGAAGGGGGCGGGGATACACCTACAGCACAGCGGCAGGTAAGAATGTGGGCGGAGCTCGCCATCGGTCTTCTCTCTGGAACACTGACCTGTGTCGCTCCTCCTCCTTCTCGGGGGGATTCTCACCCCCTCCCCCATCTTCTCTGACCTGGAAGACAAAGCACAGACATTACTGGGAGCGGAGTTCCCCATCCCCCTCTCTACATTACTGGGAGTGGAGTTCCCCTGTACAGTGTTTCTATAACAGCCAATCACATTGCAGCTGACAACCTCCAGCCCGAGTCACAGCTCCTCCCCCTCACTCTCACAGCTGTAGAGAGGAGCTGTGGCCCCCTAGCGGTGAATGAGAGGTGTGAGTACACGGGATGACCCCTCCACCCCCTCCTGTGAATGTACACAGCCCCTCCCCCCATGTATACAGCCCCCCATCTCCCCCTCACCCTCTTCTTCCTCAGCTGTAGAAGTCTCTCTTTCCTCTTCAGCGCTTCCTCCTCCAACCTCCCCACACTGCCCTCCATCTTCCCACAATCCACCGCGACCCGCCTCCGCCAATCAGCGCAAGCGACGTCACCAGTCAAGAGAGCGGAACGGCGAGCGCATCGATGGAAGATCAGCCAATCAGCGCTCCCGCCGCCAGTAACGTCATCAGCCCCCCGCCGCACGCAGGCAGAAGGGGGAAGGAGCGTCGAACGCATCACCAGCCCCGAGAGCGGAGCGCCGAGTGCATCGATCGTAGAACAGCCAATCCGGGAGCAGCGGGGGTGTTTCCATTCATTGCAGAGGGAAATTCGTGTGTTGGGGGCTCTGTACTCCGACACTGAGATCTATTTATTATACACAGAGAGACACAAACTTGTTTTTGGAGTTTTACTTACACTAAAGGAGGGGATAACAACTGCCATCATTAGAGGAAATTTCTCTTCACTTCCTGTCCCATAGTCAAAACAGGAAGTAAGAGGCACTAGTGTCCCCAAAGGAAGATTTCACCTCTATTGCTGTTCTGGTGACAACACAAAATTTTGAGTTTTTTTTTTTTTTTTTCACTTTTGATGATAATGGTAAACAGAACAAATAGAGAGGGTGACTCTCCATAATTAGAGGGGGGGGGGGGGGGTTAGAAACCGCAATAAACACTGACAGGTGTTCTGATCCCTCTCTACTCTTTTTTTTTTTAATATGTATATATATATATATATATATATATATATATATATATATATATATATATAAATGTTATAGTTCTTTTATATTTTAATATATTTTAGATTATTTTAATTTACATGAATTTATTTTATTATGTCTTATTTTATTGTATTTGTATATTTTATTTAATATTTTAATTGTATTTTTTGAAGGGAAGATCCCTGATATTTTATTGTTCAATCCAAGTTTATTGAAAACATTTTTCCATACAAAATTGTGATACAAAAGTGGTATACACATACAAGAAACAAACTCAAAAAATAGGATGAAAAAAAAACAAACAAACAAACATAAAATAGGAATATTCACAAAACAATAAAAAGTAATGCAGTATAAAATTGTACATGATATATGACATATAAACACCCCACAGAAACCATTGCACATGTATAATAGGGACTAATGTTAATACAGTAATCCCCCGCTACATCGCGGTTCAGTTTTTGCGGTCCCGGTGATTCGCGGTTTTTTTTTGTAATGTTATTTTACTATATAAATCATTATAAATGAAATATTTTTGTGTTTTCCATAGCTCTTGCTATGTCTCTCAGTATCTTTTATGTGTTTAAATGAGTTTCTATTGTTTATAAAGTGTGTTTAAAGACCTTAAAATGCTTTTACATGTACAGTGACAGTAAAAAAAACACGCCTACAATGCATTTTAATAGGGTTTTTCTATTTCACGGAATTTCACTTTTCACGGCTGGGTCCGGAACGTAACCCCCGCACTGGAGGGGGGTTTACTGTACTGGTAAAGAGGATAGACCAGTACAAATAACTATCTATAATGGGGAAAAAAAAAAATATATATATATATATATATATATATGTGTGTATGTTACAGCTGTTTTATATTTTAATATATTTTAGATTTTATTTTGAATTACCTACATTTTTTTATTTTTTTTTTATAATTTAATTTCTTATATATTTTATTTTGCTTTGCTTTCATTTTTTTTTTTTTTTGTATTTTATCATGGCTTTTTTTTTATTATTATATTTGTATATTTTATTTAATATTTTAATTTTATTCCTCAAAGGGAAGATCCCTGATATTTTATTGTTCAATGTAAGTTTATTGAAAACAATAGTCCATACAAAGTTGTAATACAACAGTGGAACACATACCAGGAAAAAAAAAAAAAACATAAAATAGGAATATTCACAAAACAATAAAAAGTAATGCAGTATAAAATTGTACATGATATATGACATATAAACACCCCACAGAAACCATTACACATGTATAATAAGGACTAATGTTAGTACTGGTAAAGAGGATAGACCAGTACAAATAACTATCTATAATGGGAAAAAAAAAAAAAAAAAAAATATATATATATATATATATATATATATATATATATATATATATATATATATATATATATATATATATATATATATATATATATGTGTGTATGTTACAGTTGTTTTATATTTTAATATATTTTAGATTTTATTTTGAATTACCTAAATTTTTTTTTGTATAATTTAATTTCTTATATATTTTATTTTGTTTACTTTCATTTTTTTTTTGTATTTTATCATGTCTTTTTTTTTTTTTATTATATTTGTATATTTTATTTAATATTTTAATTTTATTCTTCAAAGGGAAGATCCCTGATATTTTATTGTTCAATGTAAGTTTACTGAAAACATAAGGCCATACAAAGTTGTAATACAAAAGTGGTATACACATTACCAAAAAAAAAAAAAAAACAACAAAAACAAACATAAAATAGGAATATTCACAAAACAATAAAAAGTAATGCAGTATTAAAGTGTACATGATATATGATATATAGACACCCCACAGAAACCATTGCACATGTATAATAAGGACTAATGTTAATGCTTGTAAAGGGGATAGACCAGTACAAATACATATCTATAAAATGCATACCTATTTAAAAAAAAAAAAAAAAAACATAGCTATAAAATATCTAAAAAATATGTTATAGTTATTTTATTATTTAATTTATTTTCAATTTTATTTTGAATTACTTTAATTTATTTTTTATTTTATATCTTAATTCATTATATATATATATATATATATATATATATAATAAACATATAAAATAAAATCTAAAATAAAATAAAGTAAAAAAAAAAAAAAAAATATATATATATATATATATATATATATATATATATATATATATATATATTTTTTTTTTTTTTTTTTTTATTTACTTTATTTTATTTTAGATTTTATTTTATATGTTATTTTGTTTTATTTTATTGTATTTGTATATTTTATGTAATATTTTATTTTTCAAAGGGAAGATTTGCAGCGAAAAAAGAAGGAAGAAAGAAAAAAAAAAAACTGTAAAGTGTCGGAAAACAAAGCGTGTCGCAGGATCTTGCGTTCCCAGTTGCATGTTATTTTATTGCACATTTGAGTGCGTCCCACATTGGGCAGTGCTCTCATCAGAATGGGGCCGCCCTATGTGTACCTAACGCACCAAAGAATCTCCCGCACCTTTTCGGGCGTAAATGCTTTCCTTTTTCACCGCACGTTTTGACATATTTGTAGCAAAACAAAACACGTGGCAAAAATGTGCACCTGCTACCCGTGTTTGGGGTTCTGGTAACAATTAATGACACTGCAAGCATGGAGCGCGTCTTCAGTGTGTTTATGAAATGGGCTGCATTTTCAGTGCGTTTGTCTTCAGGAAACGCAAAGGGGGTGGGGTCTCAAGGTTCCATAAACAGGAAATAAAGACAAATACACCCTAAAATAAATAAAAACTCCTCACGCACACTTTTTTTTTTTCAACGTAATATTAGCTTAGATGCAGAAGGGCCCATCAAAATCCAGCTTTAGATCCAACAGAGCTCATCAGAGTCTCCCCTTAGATCCAGGAGGGCCCATCAGGTCCTGCTTTAGATACAGGAGGGCCCATCAGATCCTGCTTTAGATTCAGGAGGGCCCATCAGGTCCTGCCTTAGATCCAGGAGGGCCCATCAGGTCCTGCTTTAGATCCACAAAGACGCATCAGAATTCCCCATAGATCCAGGAGGGCCCATCAGGTCCTGCTTTAGATCCAGGTGGGCCCATCAGGTCCTGCTTTAGATCCAGGTGGGCCCATCAGGTCCTGCTTTAGATCCAGGTGGGCCCATCAGGTCCTGCTTTAGATCCAGGTGGGCCTATCAGGTCCTGCTTTAGATCCAGGTGGGCCCATCAGGTCCTGCCTTAGATCCAGGAGGGCCCATCAGGTCCTGCTTTAGATCCACGAAGACCCATCAGAATTCCCCTTTAGATCCAGAAGGGCCCATCAGGTCCTGCTTTAGATCCAGGTGGGCCCATCAGGTTCTGCTTTACATCCAGGAGAGCCCATCAGGTCCTGCTTTAGATCCAGGTGGGCCCATCAGGTCCTGCTTTAGATCCAGGTGGGCCCATCAAGTCCTGCTTTAGATCCAGGTGGGCCCATCAGGTCCTGCCTTAGATCCAGGAGGGCCCATCAGGTCCTGCTTTAGATCCACGAAGACCCATCAGAATTCCCCTTTAGATCCAGAAGGGCCCATCAGGTCCTGCTTTAGATCCAGGTGGGCCCATCAGGTACTGCTTTACATCCAGGAGGGCCCATCAGGTCCTGCTTTACATCCAGGAGGGCCCATCAGGTCCTGCTTTAGATCCAGGAGGGTCCATCAGGTCCTGCTTTAGATCCAGGAGGGCCCATCAGGTCCTGCCTTAGATACAGGAGGGACCATCAGGTCCTGCCTTAGATCCACGAAGACCCATCAGAATTCCCCTTTAGATCCAGGAGGGCCCATCAGGTTCTGCTTTAGATCCAGGAGGGCCCATCAGGTCCTGCCTTAGATACAGGAGGGACCCTCAGGTCCTGCCTTAGATCCACAAAGACCCATCAGAATTCCCCTTTAGATCCAGAAGGGCCCATCAGGTTCTGCTTTACATCCAAGAGAGCCCATCAGGTCCTGCTTTAGATCAAGGAGGGCCCATCAGGTCCTGCTTTAGATCCAGGAGGGCCCAACAGGTCCTGCTTTAGATCCAGGAGGGCCCATCAGGTCCTGCCTTAGATACAGGAGGGACCATCAGGTCCTGCCTTAGATCCAAGAGGGACCATCAGGTCCTGCTTTAGGTCCATGAAAACCCATCAGAATTCCCCTTTAGATCCAGGAGGGTCCATGTTAGGATGCTGGTGGTAGCCTGATGGCAGAGGAAGGCCCAACATTTTTCAGAGGGCGGAGCTTGGACGGGAACCCCCAAGGTAAGTGACACAGGCTAGCCTGAGGTGCGGAGTCTAAATATCCACAGGTTTTCACCATAGCCTCTGATGGTGAGGATGGACTTCGCTGCGTGTGAATACCAGGTCGCGGTCCTCAGGGTCGCCCCACCAAGGGCGAACCGGTCAAGGTCCGAAGGCAGATAAGCAGACAAGGAAGATCTGAGAGAATGGTCAAACAAACCGGGGTCAGGATGGGAAGCAGATAAGTGAGGTCAGGGACGAGCCAAAGGTCAACAGGAATCAAGCAGGTAATAGGACACAGGTTCAGGCACAACGGAGGAGCTGTAGACAAGACAGCAAGGTGCAAGTGCACCAGCTGCTTTTAAATAGGCCCTTCTTGGCGCCAAAACGCCCAGGTCACGTACGCATAGCAAATACCATTAGCCATAGTTAAACTAGAGAATGGTTTTGCGCATGCGTGAACGCTGGTTGCGCTTCCTAACAGCCCATCACGTCCTGCTTTAGATCCAGGAGGGCCCATCAGGTCCTGTCTTAGATCCAGGAGGGCTTATCAGAGTCCCTGCTTAGATCCAGAAGGGCCCATCAAAATCCCGCTTTAGATCCAACAGAGCTTATCAGAGTCTCCACTTAGATCCAGGAGGGCAGATCAGGTTCTGCCTTAGATCCAGGAGGGCCCATCAGGTCCTGCTTTAGATCCAGGAGGGCCCATCAGGTCCTGCTTTAGATCCAGGAGGGCCCATCAGGTCCTGCCTTAAATCCAGGAGGGCCCATCAGGTCCTGCTTTAAATCCAGGAGGGCCCATCAGGTTCTGCCTGAGATCCAGGAGGGCCCATCAGGTCCTGCTTTAGGTCCAGGAGGACCCATCAGGTCCTGCTTTAAATCCAGGAGGGCCCATCAGGTCCTGCTTTAAATCCAGGAGGGCCCATCAGGTTCTGCCTGAGATCCAGGAGGGCCCATCAGGTCCTGCTTTAGATCCAGGAGGGCCAATCAGGTCCTCCTTTAGATCCAGGAGCGCCCATCAGGTCCTGCCTTAGATCCAGGAGGGCCCATCAGGTCCTGCTTTAGATCCAGCAGGGCCCATCAGGTCCTGCTTTAGATCCAGGAGGGCCCATCAGGTCCTGCTTTAGATCCAGGAGAGCCCATCAGGTCCTGCTTTAGATCCACGAAGACCCATCGAAATTCCCCTTTAGATCCAGGAGGGCCCATGAGAGTCCCTGCTTAGATCCAGGAGGGCCCATCAGGTCATGCTTTAGATCCAGGAGGGCCCATCAGGTCATGCTTTAGATTCAGGAGGGCCCATCAGGTCCTGCTTTAGATCCAGGAGAGCCCACCAGGTCCTGCTTTAGATCCACGAAGACCCATTGAAATTCCCCTTTAGATCCAGGAAGGCCCATGAGAGTCCCTGCTTAGATCCAGGAGGGCCCATCAGGTCATGCTTTAGATCCAGGAGGGCCCATCAGATCCTGCTTTAGATCCAGGAGGGCCTTTCAGGTCCTGTCTTTAGATCTAGGAGGGCCCATCAGGTCATGCTTTAGATCCAGGAGGGCCCAATGATGAATGGGGGAGGTTTATGGCTGGCAGTGAATTTGCTTGTCTCATATTCCGAAACACAGACTTACGGGCCGGATATAAATGTTCTCGTGGGTCGGATGTGGCCCGAGGGGCATAGACTGGAGACCCCGGCTCTAAAATGTCTGTTTTCAGAAAATGTATTGTGTTTGGGGGTTTTACGTAATCTTCAGACCGAAAATGATTTCTTAAACGTGTGCAAAAAACGTGCAGTGAAAGGGTTAATGGCCGGCCCGTGGTTTCTGGTTTAGAAAAAAAAATTCTCCCGGGGTAAATTTGCACAACAATTTCCCAGGACCGTGAAGCTTGAACCCCCATGGTAGCCGCGAATCTGAACCTCGCCCCTTAATTGGTGCACATTCCCGGCACAGTGCGATCTGTCACTCGGATCCCATTATAAGTATGGATACAATAATAATATTGATACAATGTTTCCACTGATCACTACGTGTGACCGGAGATTGTATTTTCTGTGGGGCCGGAAACCGGAATTTCTGGTTAGTTGGGGAGAAAGTCCAGAAAACATGTGAACCCACCCCGTGAAATCTATGATTGCATTCAAGTCACAAAGTCTATTCCCACCCCTAGAGGGGATCCCCCCACCCACCATCCAAGAGGGGACCCCCCCACCCACAACCCAAGGGTCAGCGTTTTTCTGTGCCAATCTTCCTAATTGCATCGTCTGCGTTAACATTCCCAGGGACAATGCTCTTTGGTGAGAGAATGGTTGTATACAGGATGTTGTATTGTAGAACTTGGAGTGCGCACTTGTGTGCGCTCCTACTCCTGAGACCCCACTGTCACTGACAGCTGCCAGTACTGTATAATAATAATAGTGTGTGACTTAGGGGGGGACATTAGAGTGTAAGCTCCTCTGGTACAGAGACTGATGTGACTGTGGGGGTGAGATTAGAGTGTAAGCTCCTCTGGTACAGAGACTGATGTGACTGGCTCAGTGTTCTCTGTACAGCACTGCGGTATATGTCAGAGCTATATAAATGTATAATAATAATAGTGTGTGACTGTGGGGGGACATTAGAGTGTAAGCTCCCCTGGTACAGAGACTGGTGTGACTGTGGGGGGCATTAGAGTGTAAGCTCCTCTGGTACAGAGACTGATGTGACTGTGGGGGCATTAGAGTGTAAGCTCCTCTGGTACAGAGACTGGTGTGACTGTGGGGGGCATTAGAGTGTAAGCTCCTCTGGTACAGAGACTGATGTGACTGGCTCAGTGATCTCTGTACAGCACTGGGGTATATGTCAGAGCTACAGTGGGTACGGAAAGTATTCCGACCCCCTTAAATTTTTCACTCTTTGTTATATTGCAGCCATTTGCTAAAACCATTTAAGTTCATTCTTCTTCCTCATGAATGTACACATAGCACCCCATACTGACAGAAAAACACAGAATTGTTGACATTGTTGCAGATTTATTAAAAAAGAAAAACTGAAATATCACATGGTCCTAAGTATTCAGACCCTTTGCTCAGTATTTAGTAGAAGCCCCCTTTTGATCTAATACAGCCAGGAGTCTTTTTGGGAAAGATGCAACAAGTCTTTCACACCTGGATTTGGGGATCCTCTGCCATTCCTCCTTGCAGATCCTCTCCAGTTCTGTCAGGTTGGATGGTAAACGTTGGTGGACAGCCATTTTTAGGTCTCTCCAGAGATGCTCAATTGGGTTTAAGTCAGGGCTCTGGCTGGGCCATTCAAGAACAGTCACGGAGTTGTTGTGAAGCCACTCCTTCGTTATTTTAGCTGTGTGCTTAGGGTCATTGTCTTGTTGGAAGGTAAACCTTCGGCCCAGTCTGAGGTCCAGAGCACTCTGGAGAAGGTTTTTGTCCAGGATATCCCTGTACTTGGCCGCATTCATCTTTCCCTCGATTGCAACCAGTCGTCCTGTCCCTGCAGCTGAAAAACACCCCCACAGCATGATGCTGCCACCACCATGCTTCACTGTTGGGACTGTATTGGACAGGTGATGAGCAGTGCCTGGTTTTCTCCACACATACCGCTTAGAATTAAGGCCAAAAAGTTCTATTTTGGTCTCATCAGACCAGAGAATCTTATTTCTCACCATCTTGGAGTCCTTCAGGTGTTTTTTAGCAAACTCCATGCGGGCTTTCATGTGTCTTACACTGAGGAGAGGCTTCCGTCAGGCCACTCTGCCATAAAGCCCCGACTGGCGGAGGGCTGCAGTGATGGTTGACTTTCTACAACTTTCTCCCATCTCCTGACTGCATCTCTGGAGCTCAGCCACAGTGATCTTTGGGTTCTTCTTTACCTCTCTCACCAAGGCTCTTCTCCCCCGATAGCTCAGTTTGGCTGGACGGCCAGCTCTAGGAAGGGTTCTGGTCGTCCCAAACGTCTTCCATTTGAGGATTATGGAGGCCACTGTGCTCTTAGGAACCTTAAGTGCAGCAGAAATCTTTTTGTAACCTTGGCCAGATCTGTGCCTTGCCACAATTCTGTCTCTGAGCTCTTCAGGCAGTTCCTTTGACCTCATGATTCTCATTTGCTCTGACATGCATTGTGATCTGGAAGGTCTTATATAGACAGGTGTGTGGCTTTCCTAATCAAGTCCAATCAGTATAATCAAACACAGCTGGACTCAAATGAAGGTGTAGAACCATCTCAAGGATGATCAGAAGAAATGGAAAGCACCTGAGTTAAATATATGAGTGTCACAGCAAAGGGTCTGAATACTTAGGACCATGTGATATTTCAGTTTTTCTTTTTTAATAAATCTGCAACAATGTCAACAATTCTGTGTTTTTCTGTCAGTATGGGGTGCTATGTGTACATTCATGAGGAAGAAGAATGAACCTAAATGATTTTAGCAAATGGCTGCAATATAACAAAGAGTGAAAAATTTAAGGGGGTCTGAATACTTTCCGTACCCATGGTATATAAATGTATAATAGAAGGAGGAACATTAGAGTGTAAGCTCCTCTGGTACAGAGACTGATGTGACTGGCTCAGTGATCTCTGTACAGCGCTGCGGTATATGTCAGAGCTATAAAAAAGTAAAAGAATAATTATAATTGGTGAGAGATTAGAGTGTTAGCTCCTCTGATAACATTACTGTGAGTGGCGGTGGTGGGAGTGTTGCTGTTCTTTGTATTTTGTTACTTCTCTCTATAAATGTATCATTACAGAAGTCATTCCTGGGATGATAAATGCCGTCACATGTCACTCATATCTGGTTGACATTTACATGACGTGTGACCTTTATATTCCTCCCCGGGGAGCGGTCGCCCTGTCTATAGCGACGTTTATACCTCTCAGGTGTCTGTTTGCGTTGAGTCATTTCACATGATGAGATTTACACATTTTCTATAGTTTTTTTTTTTTTTTGCAGCGCTGGGGGGTCGGGCTCAGTATGAACACAGAAATCTGATCTCTGTAGAGGTACGGCTGCTGCGGGCAGAGGTGGATCCATGCAGCACCGTCTCCGCAATGTCTGATGTCAGGAGGCAGGTATAGTACATGAAGGGGAACATTTAGAATTCTGTAGCTTTGCACCTCAGGGTGGCCTAAAGCCTATAATGGGTTCCCAGCAAAGGTCACCCTACAGGGTGCATACTGTACATTGTAATCTCACGCAGTTCATATTATTTTCTCATTATTGTCTACTGTATGTGATTTTTATATTTTTATCTGCAATCAGTTACATAATATCCTGAAGAATCAATCACTGCCTAGTTTGCCCTATATAATAATAAGGCAAAATGATATAGTGAGCCCTTTCACTCAGGGAAAAAATCAGTCAGATCTGCCGAACTGCCGCTACTTATACAAACCGAGTCCAAAAAAGTTGGGACACTGTACAAATTGTGAGTAAAAAAGGAACGGACGAATTTACAAATCTCATAAACTTATATTTTATTCACAATATAATATAGATAACATATCAAAGGTGAAAGGGCGACATTTTGAAATGTCATGCCAAATATTGGCTCATTTTGGATTTCATGAGAGCTACACATTCCAAAAAAGTTGGGACAGGTAGCAATCAGAGGCCGGAAAAGTTAAATCTACATATAAGGAACAGCTGGAGGACCAATTTGCAACTTATTAGGTCAATTGGCACCATGATTGGGTATAAAAAGAGCCTCTCGGAGTGGCAGTGTCTCTCAGAAGTCCAGATGGGCCGAGGATCACCAATTCCCCCAATGCTGCGGTGAAAAATAGTGGAGCAATATCAGAAAGGAGAGAGAGTTTGAAGTTATCATCATCTACAGTGCATAATATCATCCAAAGATTCAGAGAATCTGGAACAATCTCTGTGTGTAAGGGTCAAGGCCGGAAAACCATACTGGATGGCGGTGATCTTCGGGCCCTTAGACGGCACTGCATCACATACAGGAATGCTACTGTAATGGAAATCACAACATGAGCTCAGGAATACTTCCAGAAAACATTGTCGGTGAACACAATCCACCGTGCCATTCGCTGTTGCCGGCTAAAACTCTATAGGCCAAAAAAGAAGCCATATCTAAACATGATCCAGAAGCGCAGGCGTTTTCTCTGGGCCAAGGCTCATTTATAATGGTCTGTGGCAAAGTGGAAAACTGTTCTGTGGTCAGACCAATCAAAATTTGAAGTTCTTTTTGGAAAACTGAGACGCCATGTCATCCGGACTAAAGAGGACAAGGACAACCCAAGTTGTTATCAGCGCTCAGTTCAGAAGCCGGCATCTCTGATGGTATGGAGGTTGCATGAGTGCGTGTGGCATGGGCAGCTTACACATCTGGAAAGGCACCATCAATGCTGAAAGGTATATCCAAGTTCTAGAACAACATACGCTCCCATCCAGACGTCGTCTCTTTCAGGGAAGACCTTGCAATTTCCAACATGACAATGCCAGACCACATACTGCATCAATTACAACATCATGGCTGCGTAGAAGAAGGATCCGGGTACTGAAATTGCCAGCCTGCAGTCCAGACCTTTCACCCATAGAAAACATTTGGAGCATCATAAAGAGGAAGATGCAACAAAGAAGACCTAAGACAGTTGAGTAACTAAAAACCTGTATTAGACAAGAATGGGACAACATTCCTATTCCGAAACTTCAGCAACTTCTCCTCAGTGCCCAGACATTTGCAGACTGTTATAAAAAGAAGAGGGGAGGCCACACAGTGGTAAACATGGCCTTGTCCCAACTTTTTTGAGATGTGTTGATGTCATGAAATCTGAAATCAACTTATTTTTCCTGTAAAATGATACATTTTCTCAGTTTAAACATTTGATGTCATCTATGTTGTATTCTGAATAAAATATTGAAATTTGAAACTTCCACATCATTGCATTCAGTTTTTATTCACGCTTGAGGTAATTGTAGCCGTATTAGTGCACTTGTGACAGAGGTTACCGATATTGCCGATATTTCGGGAAAGTGCTGTACCGGAGTGATGCCTGCAGCTAGAGGCATCGACCCGGTATCGGCGTCCATAGCCGGCGGTCGCTGTCTTGTAATAACAACCGATGTGGCTGAGAAGCCGCTCGGGTGTCATTACAGGTAGCGGGTGGGGACGCCCCCCCGCCCCCTTCCGCCACTCGCCTGGTTCTCCCGTCCCACCGGGAGACCCAGGCAACCAGCCTGCATGGCCGCCGAAGAAAAGACCCCATCAAAGCCGCATTCAGATCTGGTCGGGTCATGACATCCCTTCCGGGTACTCGGCGCCAGATTCAAAAATATTACAGCATTCAAAACAGCCAAACTTGCTGTTTTGAATGCTTTTAAGTGCAGAGGAGGGGTTTGGGGTCTTTTAGACCCCCAGATTCCTCCACAAGAATACCTGTAAAAAAATAAATAAATAAATAAATTGTATTTTAATGTACGAAAATATTGGCCAATACCGATATGCAATGACCAAAATATCGGTATAGGTATCGGCAGGGCTTTTTTTCTCAAAGAATAGGTGCAGGAACTCTCCCTTTCTGAGTCACCCCTTTTCTCCGCCCCTACCCACCTCCGAGGAATGTTCCTTGGTTCCACCCCTTGCCCATCTCCCAGTTCTGCCCTTTATGGAGAATACAGAACCAGGTATAACTTTGTTTGTGGCAAGTAATTTGTTAATGAGAACAAGAAAAGCAGTAAAATAGATCCCTGCAGCCAGCAACAATAATAGACCCTACATCAAAAATAGATTACCCCCCCCTCCCTAAAAAAATGGACCACCCTCAACACAAATTCCCCAGAACAATAGACCCCCAGCAACAATAGCCCCCCCCCCATCAACTATAGACCCCCGGTAGCAACAACAAATCTCCCCACAGCCAGCATCATCAGACCCCTCCCTCAACAGTAGAACTCTCCCAGCAACAATTGACCCCCCAGCAACATAAGACCCACCCCACCAACAACAGATCCTCCACCAATATCAATAGACTTTCAAAGCAACAATAGACCCCCCCCCATGCAAAAATGGAACCCCTCCAGCTACAATAGACCCCCCCAGCAGCAAGTATCAGTAGACCCTTCAGCACACCCCAGCACCTCTTGCATACATTCAGTACTGGAGGTGCCAGAACTGCGTTCCTCCGCGTTCCTGCTAGAAAAAAAGCCCTGGGTATCGGCAATAAAAAAAAACGATATCGGTTGATCACTAGTCTACAGTAATGCTGATTGAAGCGCTTTTGAGCCTTTTCCATGGGAGTGGATAGGCATGGATGTCTGGTGAGTGCTTTATCTACTGTGATCCCGGCACAATGGTGCTGGATTGTAAGGTGTCCCTATAAATTACACATCTGACCTCCCCTGGAGTGATCCCGATTTCTATGCATCTATGTTTCATATATAGTGCTAATATATTCTTATGGACGTTTTTTATGAGGACTTTTTTCAATACAATACCTTTTTCATGATTTATACTTTGTAGGTTGTAATATTTTGCGCTACTGTTTTCCTGCACTTATAATATGAGAATTCTGTATTATAACATCATATCATGAAGGCTTTCTGTATGTTCATGAGGACAAGGGCCTCTTCCCCACAACCCTGGACTGGTGGTTTTGAGGGTCTGCAGGTGGAGGGGGATTATCAGAATCTGAAAGCCATTTTTAACACCTTTAAGACCGCCCGATGCACATTTACTGCGGCAGGCTGGCTCTCCTGCGCGAACCGATGTAGCCCTACTTCGGTCACGCGCGTGGTGTTGGGCGGCGCGCTACCACCCCCACTAGACAGCGGGGATGCCAATACATGGGGTCGGCAGCCGCGATTGCCACCGGACACCCGTGATTGCTCCCCGCTGAGAGAGAAGGGCTGTCATCTGTTGTAAACACAGCTGACCGTTCTTCTCCCTGGAATGATCACAGAGCGCCTGTGATCCTTCTATATAGGATCACAGGTCTCTGTGATCATTTCACAAGCCCCACCCCATACAGTTAGAAAACACTCCCCTAGGCTCACACTTAAAGCAGTGTTCCGCCCCCCCCCCCTCCAAAAATTAAAAGTCAGCAGCTACACACACTGTTCACATACTGTAGCTGCTGACTTTTAATATTAGGACACTTACCTGTCCTGGAGTCCAGCGATGTCGGCACCGCAGCCGATGTTTCCATCGGCTGTCAGGTGCTGCCGCCGCCATTGCCAGTAAGGGAACCCGGCAGTGAAGCCTTACGGCTTCACGGGCGGATACCTACTTTGCATGCGCGAAGTGCACTGCGCATTCGTATTGGCTCGGCGGCGGGGGAAGGAGGAGGGGGCCAAACTTCCGAGGGACAGCGCCTCCACGCCCTCTCCCGGAAGTGGGGAAGGGTACCTGTTGAAAACAGGTAGCCGTTCCCCCCCTCCCCCCTGAAAAGTGCCAAATGTGTCAGCACCAGATTGTCCGCCGCAATCCCACTATAAGTTGCTGATCGCCGTCATTACTATTACCGTATATACTCGAGTATAAGCCGAGTTTTTCAGCATGTTTTTTCATGCTGAAAATGCACCCCTCGGCTTATACTCGAGTCACTGACTGGAGTGTCTTTTTAAAAATGGCGCCGCTCGGCGCCGACGTGTCACTGCGCATGTGCCGCATGCCCGGAAATAGCCGAACGTGTTCGGCTTTTCCCGAGCATCGGTGGCGCATTTGCGGTGACGTATGGCGGCGCCGGGTGGCGCGATTTTTAAATCGAAGACGGCGCCTCACCGACAGGTAAGTGAGATGCCTCCGCAGCCCCTGTATTTCCTCATGCAGTGCTGCGGGCATGGTACAGGACATTCTCCTGTACCATGCCCGCAGCACTGCATCTCCTGTGCCATGCCTGTAATTACTGTGCCATGCCTATACCTACTGTGCCATGCCTATACCTACTGTGCCATGCCTATACATACTGTGCCATGCCTGTACATACTGTGCCATGCCTGTAATTACTGTGCCATGCCTATACCTACTGTGCCATGCCTGTACATACTGTGCCATGCCTGTACTTACTGTGCCATGCCTATACCATCACCTGTACTATACCTATACCATCACCTGTGCCATGCCTGTACCATGACCTGTGCCATGCCTGTACTGTGACCTGTGCCATGCCTGTACCATGACCTGTAACATGCATGTACCATGACCTGTGCCATGCCTATACCTTCACCTGTGCCATGCCTGTACCATCACCTGTGCCCTGACCTGTGCCATGCCCTTACCATGACCTGTGCAATGCCTGTACTATGACCTGCGCCATCTCCTGTACCATGCCCGCAGCCCCTATTTTGTGTCTCGTGGTGGTCCAGTTGGGTCCAGTAGCTGCAGCATTTCCCACCCTAGGCTTATACTCGAGTCAATAAGTTTTCCCACTTTTTTGTGGCAAAAGTAGGGGTCTCGGCTTATACTCGAGTATATACGGTATAAAAAAATAAAAAATAAAAATTCCAGTATATATCCCATAGTTTGTAGATTATATAACTTTACTGCAAACCAATCAATATACACTTATTGGGGATTTACCAAAGACATGTGGCAGAATACATTTATTTTAGCAAAAAGTCAGTGTCAGATTGACCGACGCAATCATAATTTAAGTTGCTGATTGCCGTCATTACTAGTATAAAAAAATAAATAAATAAAAATTCCACTATATCCTATAATTTGTAAATTCTATAACTTCACTGCAAACCAATCAATAAACACTTATTGGGGATTTTTTTTTTTTTACCAAAGACATGTAGCAGAATAAATTTTGGCCAAAAATCTATGAAAACATTTGATTTTTTAAATATTTTTAGCAAAAAGTAAACAAAAAAAAATACAGATTTTTTTTCTCAAAATGTTCAGTCTTTTTTTATTTATATTGTAAAAAATAAAAAACTCAGTGGTGATCAAACCCTTTCCCAGCCAGTGTCATTAGTACAGTGACAGTGTATAGAATTATCCCTGATCAATGTATTAGTGTCACTGGGGATGTCAGTGTCAGTTTCCAGCCAGTGTCATTAGTACAGTGACAGCGTATAGATTTATTACTGTATTAGTGTCACGGGGGATGTCAGTGGCAGTTGGACAGTTCCCACCCAGTGTCAGTGTCAGATTTCCCGCCACAATCCCACTACAAATTGCTGATCACCGTCATTGCTAGTATAAAAAAAATAAACAAATAAAAATTCCAGAGTATATCCCATAGTTTATAGATTATATATCTTTACCGCAAACCAATCAATATACGCTTATTGGGGATTTTTTTTTTTTTTTTTGTTCCAAAAAGCTTTATTAAACAAAGAACACATTAGAAAAGGGTATTTTTTTTTTTACCAAAGACATGTAGCAGAATACATATTGGCCAAAATATATGAAAACATTTGATTTTTTTAAAATATTTTTAGCAAAAAGTAAAAAAATACTGATTTTTTTTTTTTTTCAAAATGTTCGGTCTTTTTTTATTTATATTGCAAAAAAAAAACCCCAGTGGTGATCAAACCCTTTCCCAGCCAGAGTCCTTAGTACAGTGACAGTGTGTAGAATTATCCCTGATCAATGTATTAGTGTCACGGGGGATGTCAGTGGCAGTTGGACAGTTCCCACCCAGTGTCAGTGTCAGATTGTCCGCCACAATCCCACTACAAATTGCTGATCACCATCATTGCTAGTATAAAAAAAATAAATAAAAATTCCAGTTTATATCCCATAGTTTATAGATTATATATCTTTACCGCAAACCAATCAATATACACTTATTGGGGATTTTTTTTTTTTTTTTTTTTTTTTACCAAAGACATGTAACAGAATACATTTTGGCCAAAATTAATGAAAACATTTGATTTTTTTTAAATATTTTTAGCAAAAAGTAAAAAATACTGATTTTATTTTTCAAAATGTTTGATCTTTTTTTATATATATTGCAAAAAACAAAAAAAAAACTTTCTCAGCCAGTGTAGTACAGTGACAGTGTATAGTATTATCACCCCTTCTAGATTGTAAGCTCTAAAGAGCAGGGCCCTCTAATTCATCCTGTATTGAACTGTATTGTCTTCCCTCATATTGTAAATTGCTGCGCAAACTGTTGGCGCAATATAAATCCTGTATAATAATAATAAAAATTATCACTATATTAGTGCCACTGGTGATGTCAGTTTCCAGCCAGTGTCATTATACAGTGACAGTGTATAGTTTTACTACTGTATTAGTGTCACTGGGGATGTCAGTGGCAGTTGGACAGTTCTCACCCAGTGTCAGTGTCAGATTGTCCGCCGCAATCCCCCTATAAGTAGCTGATCGCCATCATTACTAGTATAAAAAAATAAAAATTCCAGTATATATCCCATAGTTTTATAGATTCTATAACTTTACCGCAAACCAATCAATATACACTTATTGGGGATTTTTTTTAATTTTTTTTTTTTTTTTACCAAAGACATGTAGCAGAAAACCAATAAAGTATATATCTGGACACAAATTTGTCAAACAGGATATCTCTGCGCTTGTTGGAGGAGTCAGTTCATTAACTGCTAAAACTACAAAACTGCTGCTACTTCACCAAATAACGATATATATTGGAAAACATAAATAAAAAGAATAGTAGCGCAAAAAGTCACTGGATGTGGCTTTTAAAATGTAAAACAATAAAATCATACATAAAAGGTGTTACTGAAAACACTCTCATAAGGGTATAAAAGTCCTTTAAAGTCCATAGACCGTCCAGGAATGAGTGATGTTACTACTGGATCACCTTTTTTGTCCACCACCAAGTGTCACACCAAGGGGTCAGCAGAAATGGCAACTCACCAGATAAAGTGGCTCAGGTGTTCTCACACAAGAGCAAAATGAGCAGATATCCACGATACAGATGATGGGTGTAGACAAACGACCTGGATATGTCACCGCTGCACACACTTAATCAGACCTCCTTTCCACAAATGTCCCTCAGCATAGTGATCACATGCAAGGCAAAATAACCCCAATAGTGAAGTATTGTAAAACTCAGCTTTATTGAAAGATAGATTGCACTTACATTTGTAGAAAAAAAAATCAGGCTTCTAAGTAGTAACAAAAGCGGCCAGGAAAGGATCCACACTCGTACAATCACCCGGGTTGACTCCACGCCAACCCCGATACTTCCGGGTGGGTTCTCCTCCGTGCCACGTGATGTCGGATGCGTCGTCTGGTCACGCCCCGACGCGTTTCGTCATTTCCGACTTCAACTGGGGGCGTGACCAGACGTCGCCATCCACCATCTAAATACCTCCGCTGGAACGCACCGCGACCAATCAGCACAGCGGTGGAACGGCCGGAAGATAACCAGCACTCACAGCGGCGGAAGTAAACAAACACATCGCACTTCCGAGTATCCTCTGCATGGGGACAACCATCAAGGCACCGCTAGAAAATAAAACAGCGCCAGCAATGTTCCACCTATCATACAGAGGACACAGAGATGCTCATATATAAATCAAGCTAGATAGTGACAATAAGCACAATTGAAGCATTAATCTAAGGGTCTCCCCTGTGCCGATCTTAAGTCTGCAGTGCATTGCCAGCCGCATAACACACATAGTACAATATCAGCAATTGAGCACATAACAAATAGCATAAAAAAAAATGCATAAAACGAATCAGTATATGTTTGTATGGAATAATCCATATCACAAAAACCCACATATACAAAAATATATACAAAAATAACACCCTAATATAAACAATATATAATATATATTACTACAAAGTCACACCCATATAAAATAGTAGTAAAGCTAAATGGAAAATCACTAACACCAAACATTGGTGATAGTGAAGATAATCCACAACCCAATAGTAAACTGGGGCTCACACACATGGAGAGTAATCCCAAAAAATAGTAAAGAGAATGAAAGAAAAGGATCTAGACAAAAAGTCTTACGAATCACTAATATAGCAATTCAGATCTAATTCTATATTTAACCCCATCGGGGCGAGGGCCTGGGTGAGAAAAATCCATTTGGTCTCACGCTTGGACAATTCCCTCACCCAATTCGCACCCCGCCACGACGGGGTAACACGCTCAATCCCCCAAAAGTGAAGACTCCTTGGGTCCCTCTGATGAAACTTTCGGAAATGAGCGGACACATTGTGTTCTCGCAAACCTTTCAAGATATTGGTGATGTGCTCACCTATTCTCACCTTTAAGGCCCGCTTGGTGCGGCCTATGTACACCAGCTTACAGGGGCACATCAATCCATAGACCACATGTGTGGTGTCACATGTGATCAAGCTTTTTATCTTGAACGTTTTGTCAATTGCGGGAACTATGAAGGATTCTCTTCTCCTGAAGTTGGTAGGTGTAAAAGAGCAGAAAACATTTTGGCCAAAAATCCATGAAAACATTAGATTTTTTAAATGTTTTTAGCAAAAAGTAAAAAATACTGTTTTTTTTTCAAAATGTTCAGTCTTTTTTTATTTATATTGCAAAAAATAAAAAATCCAGTGGTGATCAAACCCTTTCCCAGCCAGGTACAGTGTCAGTGACAGTGTATAGAATTATTCCTGATCAATGTATCAGTGGCAGTTAGACAGTTCCCACCCAGTGTTAGTGTCAGATTGCTCACCGCAGTCCCACTATAATTTGTTGATACTAGTATAAAAAATAAATAAATAAATATTCCAGTATATATCCCATAGTTTGTAGATTCTTTAACTTTAACGCAAACCAATCAATAAACACCCTTTGGGGTTTTTTTTTTTTTTACCAAAGACATGTGTCAGAATACATCATTTTAGCAAAAAGTGCGTGTCAGATTGACCGCCGCAATTATACTATAAGTTGCTGATTGCCGTCACACTTATTGGGGATTTTTTTTTTTTACCAAAGGCATGTAGCAGAATACATTTTGGCTTAAAATCCATGAAAACATTTGATTTTCTTTAAATAGTTTTAGCAAAAAGTAAAAAATACTGATTTTTTTTTTTCTTTCAAAATGTTCAGTCTCTTTTTATTTATATTGCAAAAAATAAAAAACCCAGTGGTGATCAAACCCTTTCCCAGCCAGTGTCATTAGTACAGTGACAGTGTATAGAATTATCCCTGATCAATGTATTAGTGTCACTGGGGATGTCAGTGTCAGTTTCCAGCCAGTGTCATTAGTACAGTGACAGCGTATAGATTTATTACTGTATTAGTGTCACGGGGGATGTCAGTGGCAGTTGGACAGTTCCCACCCAGTGTTAGTGTCAGATTTCCCGCCACAATCCCACTACAAATTGCTGATCACCGTCATTGCTAGTATAAAAAAAATAAACAAATAAAAATTTCAGTATATATCCCATAGTTTATAGATTATATATCTTTACCGCAAACCAATCAATATACACTTATTGGGGATTTTTTTTTTTTACCAAAGACATGTAGCAGAATACATTTGGCCAAAATCTATGAAAACATTTGATTTTTTAAATATTTTTAGCAAAAAAGTAAAAAATACTGATTTTTTTTTTTTCAAAATGTTCTGTCTTTTTTTATTTATATTGTAAAAAATAAAAAACCCAGTGGTGATCAAACCCTACCAAAATAAAACTCTTTTTATGTGAAAAAACGAATGTAAATATAATTTGGGTACAGCGTTGCGCAATTACCAGTTAAAGTAGTGCAGTGCTGAATAGCAAAAAATGGCCTGGTTATGAAGGCGGGGGGGGGGGGGGTGTGTAAAACCTTTCCGAGGTCAATTGGTTAATAAAAGAAAAAAATGAAAAATGTCCCACAGTCTACGTCCACCATTAATCGTGTCATCTGGGGATGTAGATTTGTGTCAATCACAATGGCCGATGCCAGCTGAAAGAAAGGAAAACAACGAACGCTGACACGCGTCTGATCCCGCAGCTTCTGTAGCCAGACATTCTCAGCCATGTAAGTGAATGGACATGGTAATGTCAGTGGTTGCTAAGGACGCAGCGAGTGCAGACATCTGCTGCTTCCTTAGCAACCGAAGACAGCAGGAACTTACAAACACTCAGCTTGTTCCTACTAGTGATCTAATGATCTATGTAGAGGGGCAAGGTATGTATTTTTGCTGATGATGACACAAAGGTGTGTTATAGGGTTGATATCCCTGGAGGTGTCTGTAACATTGAACATTATTTGGCATTGCTGGAAGATCGGTCAAAGCCATGGAGAATGCAGTTCAATGTTTCAAATCCCCTGAGAGAGTACAGCATTGGGGGTACAGTGTTAGCCAGGACTACGGAAGAAAAATACTGGGGGGTACTTATTTCAGATGATTGCAAAATGAGCAAACAGCGTGACCAGGCATTGGGAAAAGCGAATAGAATTCTAGGATACATCACTAGAGGGGTCACCAGCAGGAGGAAGGAGGTCCTGATCCCTCTATATAGATCTTTATATCACTAGAGGGGTCACCAGCAGGAGGAAGGAGGTCCTGATCCCTCTATATAGATCTTTATATCACTAGAGGGGTCACCAGCAGGAGGAAGGAGGTCCTGATCCCTCTATATAGATCTTTATATCACTAGAGGGGTCACCAGCAGGAGGAAGGAGGTCCTGATTCCTCTATATGGATCTTTATATCACTAGAGGGGTCACCAGCAGGAGGAAGGAGGTCCTGATCCCTCTATATAGATCTTTATATCACTAGAGGGGTCACCAGCAGGAGGAAGGAGGTCCTGATTCCTCTATATAGATCTTTATATCACTAGAGGGGTCACCAGCAGGAGGAAGGAGGTCCTGATCCCTCTATATAGATCTTTATATCACTAGAGGGGTCACCAGCAGGAGGAAGGAGGTCCTGATCCCTCTATATAGATCTTTATATCACTAGCATAGGTGTGTGCACAGGGTGTGCTGGGTGTGCCTGGGCACACCCTAATCACCTTGTGCGTTGCAGTTTTCTTCTGTCGAACGCTCCTTCCCCCGTGGCAGCGGAGGCTATAGAGAAAGGGAATCTCTGTCCTCACTACCTTTTTCTGCTATTTTACCAAAGACCCTAAATGGGGCTCCTAACAAATTGTAAAAAAGAATAATAAAAAAATAATATTGTAAAAAAAAAAAAAAAATGTCAAAAATGATAACAAAATAAAATAACAAAAAACTACTGACACCAATCTCATCCCTACTGACACCATCCACTGCTCTACTGCGCATGTGCGTTTGAGCTTTGGGGTGCACACCCTAATGCAATAGGCTGCGCACAAGTATGATCACTAGAGGGGGGTCACCAGTGGTAGGAGGGAGATCCTGATTCCTCTATATAGATCTTTATATCACTAGAGGGATCACCAGCAGGAGGAAGGAGGTCCTGATTCCTCTATATAGATCTTTATATCACTAGAGGGGTCACCAGCAGGAGGAAGGAGGTCCTGATTCCTCTATATAGATCTTTATATCACTAAAGGGATCACCAGCAGGAGGAAGGAGGTCCTGAATGGCCGATATTGGCCGATGTTTTCATAAATTTGTTTTTTTTTTTTACTTGGCAGGTACTCTTGTGGAGGGATCTGGGGATCTAAAAGACCCCAAACCCCTCCTTTGCACTTTAAAGCATCCAAAATGCCAAGTTTGGTTGTTTTGAATGCTGTAATTTTTTTTTAATTTGGTGCCGAGTACCCGGAAGTCATGTCATGACGTCACTTCCGGGGTTTTTTACATGGAGACCCGATGAGAGCCGGATGCGGCTTTGACCGGGTCTTCTCTTCGGCGGCCGTGCCGGCTAGTTGCCCGGGTCTCCCGCTCCTTGCTGTAGCCGTGCCGGCTAGACCCGGGCAACCGCGGGTGAGCTACGAAAAGCGGCGGGAGGGGGGGACATCCCCTCCCGGGGGGACGTCCCCTCCCGGTCCTTGTAATGACAACCGAGCGGATTCTCAGCCGCCTCAGTTGTCATTACAAGACAGCCGACCATTGGCTATGGACGCCGGTACCGGGGTGATGCCTCTAGCTGCAGGGATCACTCCGGTACAGCACTTTCCTGAAATATCGGCAATATCGGTAACCTCAGGGGCCAATTCCGATATATTGGGGAAAGTGCATATCGGCCCTCGATATATCGGCTTTGCCGATAATCGGTCGATCCCTACTTTATATCACTAAAAAGGGGTCACCAGCGGAAGGAGGGAGATACTGATTCCTCTATGTAGATCTTTATATCACTAGAGGGGTCACCAGAGGGAGGAAGGAGGTCCTGATTCCTCTATATATTCCTCTCTCTAAAGATCTATAGAGGGATCAGGACCTCCTTCCTCCTGATGGTGATCCCTCTAGTGATATAAAGATCTATATATAGAAATCAGGACCTCCTTCCTCCTGCTGGTGACCCCTCTAGTGGTGCAACCCAGAATTCTGTTCACCTTCCATGTTGCCAGGCCACACCGTTTGCTCATCATCCATCTTTTATTACACTTTTTCATTTCTTTTTGGTGACCTGTGGGGGATGAAATGTAATTCTGCAAAAAGCAGTAACACGTAGCAACCAATCTAATTATTGCGCAAGGACCATGGTGGGTAATTGCAGATTGGGTGATTTGGATAATTGCACTCTTTATCTGATGATAGTAAATTGCAGGTTGGGGGGTCCCAGTTTTATTTGCAGCTTTTATTATCTGGGAAGATTCCACAAATGGATGGAGGAGTCATTTCCGAACTCTGTGACACACAAGGTGGCTCCGGCTGAGAAGATTAAGGGTTTGCCATGAATTTCTCAGAGGGGGACGGTCCAGATTTCTCTGCAACCTTGAGTGGAAAAATCCAATGACCCGATCGCCGCATGAGGAACATCTATGAAATGATGAATTCTACAACAACAATTCCGGCACGTCGCAGAGAGCGCCGACATCTTCTATGAATGCACAAAAGTCCTCATCTAGAGGTGTCAACACCTTGTGGATAATCGATCCAGATATTTTCCGGCAGAGAGAATCCCACTATAAATATCTTTTAGTATTTCAATGGTGGCACACTTTTCCAAACACGTATAAAGCTCATTTACACATGCGTCAACTTCAACGTGCATTCAAGCGCCTACCTCATGCTTTTTTATGGGTTTTTGATGCTTCAGTGATGCTTTTTTGAAGCTTGGCAAATGCCCTGTGTGTGGTGATCCCCGGGCTTAGTAGTACCCCCACTCAGCGTATCCCTAGATCATTAGTACCCCTGTTCAGGAGATCCCCAGCTCATTTGTACCCTCATTCAGCAGATACCCTGCTCAGCAATACTCCCAGCTCTGCTGATCCCTCGCTCAGTAGTAACCTTTAGCTTTGCTGATACCCCGCTCAGTAGTATCCCCAGCTCTGCTGATCCCCCGCTCAGTAATAACCTTCAGCTCTGCTGATCCCCCGCTCAGTAGTAACCTTCAGCTCTGCTGATCCCCCGCTCAGTAGTAACCTTCAGCTCTACTGATACCCCACTCAGTAGTATCTCCAGCTCTGCTGATCCCTCGCTCAGTAGTAACCTTCAGTTCTGCTGATCCCTCGCTCAGTAGTATCCCCAGCTCTGCCGCTCCCTCACTCAGTAATACTCTCAGCTCTGCCGATCCTTCGCTCTGTAGTAACCTTTAGCTCTGCTCATCCCTCGCTCAGTAGTATCCTCAGCTCTGCTGATCCCTTGCTCAGTAGTGTCCCCAGCTCTGCCGATCCCTCGCTCAGTAGTAATCTCCAGCTCTGCTAATCCCTCGCTCAGTAGTATCCCCAGCTCTAGAGTGGAGGGAGGGGGTGAAGAGGACAGAGGACATTGCTTTGTGGGGGGGGGGGCAGAGGAGACTACAGTGGGGGTGTGTGAAGGAGACAAAAGACATTGCTTTGAGGGGCACAGGACACTGCTAAGGGGGTGCAGATGACACTACAGTCAGGGAGGGGTGATGTGAAGGGGGCAGATGACACTACAGTTGGGGGGGATTGATGTGAAGGAGGACAGAAGACACTGCTTGGGGGGGGGGGGGCACAGGAAACTGCAATAGTAGGGGGGCAGAGCAATAGTAGGGGGGCAGAGGACCCTACTGCAGTGAATAGGGGGCAGAGGGCACTGCTGTGAGAGGAAGAGGACACTATAATGGGGGGGGGGAGGGTGATGTGAAAGGGGGTAGGACACTGCTATAAAGAGGGGGAGAGGGGGAAGTAAAACTACTGTGGGGGGGGGGGCAGAGGGGGATGATGTGATAGTTATTTTTTTTTTTAAAGGGCTTGGATATGTTTTGTTTCACTGTTATTAACCTTAAATTTCTTTATAGTCAGGCTTCAGTTTCTTAAGTGCAGCTACACAGATCTGGCCATCCCTGCTGCTGGTATCCCTGACAGAAGGAACACTGGGGACACCTTTGGACAGCAGCATTGTCAGTCTGGAGAATGGGAGGGAGGGGAGTGATAGATGTACTAGCAGCTTTAGATACACTAACAAATTGAAGCCAAACTCCAGCTCACGATTTATAATCAGTTACAGCAAACAGTTTTGCTCCTTTTGGGATAAAGGTTTTACATAAATGAATAAAAGCCGACCATTGTAAGCACCCTTGTCAGTGTTAAATGGCTTGTCTCATCTCTGTAACTGCTACATCTGCTGGAGAGCTTGGTTTGTTGAAAAATATAACAGACTTAGGGTCAGTGGTGTATTTTGGCTTTGTGCTGTCCTAGGCAAGAATAAAATTGGGAGCAACCCCCCCCCCCCCCATGTAAATTTTCCCCACTCCTTTTTTAACGGATTTGACTCCCTCCAAAACTGAAGGACTACAAGTCCCAGCATGAACCCCTGAGAGCTCACGAGAGGGGGTGAGAGAGAGGGGGTGGGTGAGAGAGAGAGAGGGGGGTGAGGGAGGGCTTGGAGAGAGAGAGGGGGGAATGAAAGAGAGGGGGGATGAGAGAGAGAGAGAGGGGGGGTTGAGAGAGAGGGGGATGAGAGAGAGGGGGGTGAGAGAGAGAGGGGGATGAGAGAGAGGGAGATGAGAGAGGTGGGGGTTGAGAGAGAGAAGAGATGAGGGAGTGGAGGGATGAGAGAGAGGGGGGATGAAAGAGAGAGGGATGAGAGAGAGGGGGGATGAGAGAGAGGGCAAGAGAGAGAGTGAGAGAGAGAGAGAGAGGGAGGATGAGAGAGAAGGGGGATGAGAGAGAGAGAGAGAGGGGGAGGAGAGAGAGGGGGTGAGTGAGAGAGAGAGAGGGGGGTGAGAGAGGCGGCTCTATTAACCAGTGGCCAATGGAGTCTCGGGTGGAGGGGGGGGGGGGTGGTGTGGCTTTTTTGCTGCACCCTGCAATCTGCCACCCTAGGCCTGGGCCTTGTTGGCCTAGGCCAATATACAGCAGTGCTTAAGGTAGATTTAGACATGCGCTTGCTTCTGAAGCCCAATCCATGTTACGATCGCACTCCAGAGGCTACTGACAGTGAGGTGTCGTCACATGGCTTCCTCACCACCCAACTGTTTTAACCCACTTGTGCCACAGCGCCCTGCATTGCATTTGTGGTGCTACCCCATGACTTCCATGTGTAGCGTTCGGTGGGCTTACCGCCCGCTAAACGACATATGTGGGGTCAACTCTGCCACGGCAACAAAGCATCGTGAGCACGGCATGAAAACATCCCTGTCCGCTGCCTATTGCAGCTTAACCTCTTCAGTTCCGGAAGATTTACCCCCATTCAATGACGGGGCCATTTTTTGCAATACGGCACGTTATTTTAACTGACAATTGCGCGGTCGTGCGGCGCTGCACCAAAATTAAATTGATGTCCTTTTTTCCCACAAATAGAGCTTTCTGTTGGTGGCATTTGATCACCTCTGAGGTTTTTATTTTTTGTGCTTTAACCACTTGCCTACCGCCCGCCACAGATTCAGTAAGTAAGTATACTGTGGCAGGCTAGCTTAGCTGCGCGTTCGCGGGAGCACTCCTGGGGGCGCGCGCACGCCGCATGGTGGCGAGCCCCCACCCCTATTAGACAACAGGGATGCGGATCCACAGGGCTGGCGGCCGCAATTGCTGCCGGGCACCCGCGATCGCTCCCCGTGCAGAGAGAATGACGGTCAGCAGTGGTAAACACAGCAGACCGCTGTTCTCTCTGGAATGAACAAAAAGCGCCTGTGTTCCTCCTATTTTGAATTACAGGTCTCTGTGTTGATTCCACAAGTCCCTCCCCCATACAGTTAGAAAACACTCCCCTAGGCTGACACTTAACCTTTTGATCACCCCTAGGTTAACCCCTTCCTAGCCAGTGTTATTATTACAGTAACAGCGCATATTTTTAGCACTGATTACTGTAGTAAAGTCACTGGTCCCCCAAAAAGTTTCAAAAATGTCAGTTAGGGGTCCGATCTTTCCGCCGCAATGTCGCAGTCCCTCTAAAAATCGCAGATCGCCGCCATTACTAGTAAAAAAATAAAAATAAATAAAAATTATATAAATCTTTCCCCTAGTTTGTAGACACGATAACTTTTGCGCAAACCAATTAAAATACACTTATTGCAATTTTCTTTTATACCAAAAATATGTAGCAGAATACAATTTCGCCTAAAATTATCATTATTTATTTTTTATTTATTTTTTATTGGGAATGTAGCAGAAAATGAAAAATATTGTTTTGTTTTTTTCAGAATTGTCGCTCTTTTTTTTGTTTATAGCGCAAAAAGTAAAAATCGCACAGGTGATCAAATACCACCAAAAGAAAGCTCTGTTTGTGGGAAGAAAATTTATTTGGGTACAGCGCTGCACGACTGCTCAACTTTCCATTAAAGTAACGCAGTGCTGAATCGCAAGAAATTGCCTGGTCATTAAGGGGGAAAATCCTTCCGGGGCTGAAGTGGTTAATAATAGGGGGTGATCTTATCGCTGCTCCTTTTTTGATCGGTGAGTCTCTATTCTCCATCTCCCGGGAATGAAAGGCGGATTTCTTTGTAGAAGAAGAAGAAGCTGTGAGCGCGGCGCCCGCGGCGGCGGCGGCGTCCTGTGCCCAGCTGGCTGATATCAGGCACGGCTGGCATGCGGCACGCTTCGCTGGCACAGAGAGGAGCGCCTGGAATCATTCCAAGGTCACGGAAACACACGCCCTCCAGATCTCTCCCTAGAAATTATAAAGATTTATTTCACAAAAACATGAATTCTGATGAAATCGCAGACCGAATGTTTCAGTAATGGCCCAGATTCCTAAACTGCCCGATTTCTATTAGAGCAGATATCGTCCTTTCAAGGTACGTTTATAAACGGCATGGTAGACGAGGGGTTAAATCAGGATCACAGCAGCTGTGAACATGGTACCGGCTTTACGAGCCAGCAAAGGGCCTTCTGATAAAAGTGATCCGGGTGACTGTACAGCTGCCTGACCACTTTTATTGGGCTTTCAAAGGGCGCAACCCCCACCCCTTACCCCCCCATCCCCAGCAGCACCTGCATGGTTCCTTGGTTCTCCTGCTCCCCTGGGAAACCTTGGACCGAAGGAAACAGTTTCTACATAGGTGTGGGCATAGGGTGTGCCGGATGTGCCTGGGCACACCCTAATCACCCCGTATGGTGCAGATTGCCCCTCCTGTAGTGCTGGCGGCTTCCCTCCTCTCCTCTCCTACCGCTGCTCAGATAAGGACTGGGGAATCTCTGTCCTCAGTCCCTTTCTCTCTATCTCAAAAGTGAGACATCAGGGTCTGTTTGGACCCCTGATATTTCACCAAAGCCCCCCAACGGGGCTCCTAAAAAATTGTAAAAGAAAACTACTGACATCATTAATTGCCCTCCTGACACCATCCACTGCTCTACTGACACCGTCCACTGCTCTACTGACACCGTCCACTGCTCTACTGACACCGTCCACTGCTCTACTGACACCATCCACTGCTCTACTGACACCATCCACTACTCTACTGACACCATCCACTGCTCTACTGACACCATCCTCTGCTCTACTGACACCATCCACTACTCTACTGACACCATCCACTGCTCTACTGACACCATCCTCTGCTCTACTGACACCATCCACTACTCTACTGACACCATCCACTGCCCTACTGACACCATCCACTGCTCTACTGACACCGTCCACTGCCCTACTGACACCGTCCACTGCTCTACTGACACCATCCACTGCTCTACTGACACCATCCACTACTCTACTGACACCATCCACTGCTCTACTGACACCATCCTCTGCTCTACTGACACCATCCACTGCCCTACTGACACCGTCCACTGCCCTACTGACACCGTCCTCTGCTCTACTGACACTGTCCACTGCTCTACTGACACCGTCCACTGCTCTACTGACACCGTCCACTGCTCTACTGACAACATCCACTGCTCTACTGACACCGTCCACTCCTCTACTGACACCGTCCACTACTCTACTGACACCGTTCACTGCTCTACTGACACCGTCCACTGCTCTACTGACAACATCCACTGCTCTACTGACACCGTCCACTCCTCTACTGACACCGTCCACTACTCTACTGACACCGTTCACTGCTCTACTGACACCGTCCACTGCCCTACTGACACCATCCACTGCCCTACTGACACCGTCCACTGCTCTACTGACACCATCCACTGCTATACTGACACCGTCCACTGCTCTACTGACACCATCCTCTGCTCTACTGACACCATCCACTGCTCTACTAACACCGTCCACTGCCCTACTGACACCGTCCTCTGCTCTACTGACACCGTCCACTGCTCTACTGACAACATCCACTGCTCTACTGACACCGTCCACTGCTCTACTGACACCGTCCACTGCTCTACTGACAACATCCACTGCTCTACTGACACCGTCCACTGCTCTACTGACACCATCCACTACTCTACTGACACCGTTCACTGCTCTACTGACACCGTCCACTGCCCTACTGACACCATCCACTGCCCTACTGACACCGTCCACTGCTCTACTGACACTGTCCACTGCCCTACTGACACCATCCACTGCTCTACTGACACCGTCCACTGCTCTACTGACACCATCCACTGCTCTACTGACACCATCCACTGCTCTACTGACACATCCACTGCCCTACTGACACTGTCCACTGCCCTACTGACACTGTCCACTGCTCTACTGACACTGTCCACTGCCCTACTGACACCGTCCACTGCTCTACTGACACATCCGCTGCTCTACTGACACCGTCCACTGCTCTACTGACACCGTCCACTGCTCTACTGATACCGCCCAATGCTCTACTGACACCATCCACTGCTCAACTGACTCCGTCCACTGCTCTACTGACACATCCGCTGCTCTACTGACACCGTCCACTGCTCTACTGACACCGTCCACTGCTCTACTGACACCATCCACTGCTCTACTGACACCATCCACTGCTCTACCGACACCGTCCAATGCTCTTCTGACACCGTCCACTGCTCTACTGACACAGTTCATGTTCTTTTATTTTAAAATGTTTGTTTACATTTTTATATAAGTGTGTGTATATACATGATATTACCAAAAGTATTGGGACGCCTGCCTTTACACACACATGAACTTTAATGGCATCCCAGTCTTAGTCCGTAGGGTTCAATATTGAGTTGGCTCCACCCTTTGCAGCAATAACAGCTTCAACTCTTCTGGGAAGGCTGTCCACAAGGTTTAGGAGTGTGTCTATGGGACTGTTTAACCATTCTTACAGAAGCGCATTTGAGAGATCAGGCACTGATGTTGGATGAGAAGGCCTTGCTCGCAGTCTCCGCAGGTAAATCTACCCCGTATATGTATTTCACCTGTGTATTTAGCTGTTTACCTGGAGTTCAGCTTTAAAGAAATCTGTATTATTATTATTATTATTATTATTATACAGGATTTATATAGCGCCAACAGTTTGCGCAGAGCTTAAAAGAAACATGTACTCCTGATCTCTGCACCCTGTGCGCTATGTACTCCTGACCCCTGCACTTTGTGTGTTATGTACTCCTGACCCCTGCACTCTGTGCATTATGTACTCTGGACCCCTGCATTCTGTGCGCCATGTACTCCTGACCCCTGCACTCTATGTATTATGTACACCTGACCTCTGCAGTCTGTGCATTATGTACTCCTGACCCCAACATTCTGTGCGCCAGGTACTCCTGACCCCTGCACTCTATGTATTATGTACACCTGACCTCTGCAGTCTGTGCATTATGTACTCCTGACCCCAACATTCGGTGCATTATGTACTCCTGATCCCTGCACTCTGTGTGTTTTGTACTTCTGACCACTGCACTCTGTGTGCTATGTACTCCTGACCCCTGCACTCTGTGCGTTATTTACACCTGACTCCTACACTCTGTGTGTTATGTACTCCTGACTCCTACACTCTGTGAATTATGTACTCCTGACACCTGCACTTTGTGTGTTATGTACTCCTCCCCCCTACACTCTGTGCGTTATGTACTCCTGACCCCTACACTCTGCGTGTTATGTACTCCTGACCAGTGGCGTAGCGTGGGGGGTGCAGGGGGGGGCCAGTCGCACCGGGCGAAACATGTACTCCTGATCCCTGCACGCTGTGCGCTATGTTCCCCTGACCCTTACTGTGCTGAACATTTTATAGTCCTGACCCCCACACTCAGTACATTACATACTCCTGACCCCTGTGCTCTTTAGAATATATGGGACATTACATACTTGTGTTTATCTTCAATGGATGCTGCCTGCTAACTAGTTACCAACTTTTTTTTTAAGTTACTTTTGAGGGTAGGCTGTGTGCGGGAAAGCATCTGTAATGAAAGGGTTTCATTCCCTAACATGCAATGTGCTGATGTTTATGTGTGTCTGTGAGTTTTGTGGATACCAGGACTGTGGTATTCATGTGCCATGTACACACTTAGTAGGCCGTCCAGGTTTAATTCCTCCACCTGCCACTGTTAGCACAATTTGGCCACACCCACCATTCGATGCAAGGTGCAAGTACGGTGCCACCTGCTCTCCCTGGTTTAAGTGCCCGGCGGTGCCACATTCCTAGCAACACCCCTGCAGAATACTATAGAAACTTGCAGCATATGTCATCAGGGCTTGAGTCCTGCAGGAACTCATGGGAACGGCGTTCCTGTACTTTTTCCACAGCAGGAACGCTGTTCCCGTTAGCAGCCGAATCCTGCAGGTCTGGCCTTTGTCCTCCCTTCTCTCGGTCCTCCCCCTCCCCCAGTGGCCGCGGTAACAAAGTCCAGCCTCCTAGACTGGCTCCAGTGATGGGCGGAACACTGATCCATTGCCAGCAAATTGAACCAGTGTGATGTGTATTATAGGAGTCGGTCTAGGAGGCGGGACTTTGTTACAGCGGCCGCTGGAGGAGGACCGAGGGAGGAGAGGACGGGCCGGCCGGCCAGGACATTCAAATTCAAGATCCATGACACAGCGGAGGGAGATCGCCGCTGTGTGCTATCCATCCAGGCACTAATGAGGCTGCATTGCTGGGCACTGGTAAGGCTGCATTGCTGGGCACTGGTAAGGCCAAATTGATTGGCACTGGTCAGGCCACATTGCTGGGCACTGGTAAGGCCGCATTGCTGGGCACTGGTAGGCCACATTGATGGGCACTGGTAAGGCTGCATTGCTGGGCACTGGTAAGGCCGCATTGCTGGGCACTGATAGGCCACATTGATGGGCACTGGTAAGGCTACATTGCTGGGCACTGGTAAGGCTACATTGATGGGCACTGGTAAGGCCGCATTGATGGGCACTGGTAAGGCCGCATTGCTGGGCACTGAAAAGACTGCATTGCTGGGCACTGGTCAGGCTGTATTGATGGGCATTGGTCAGGCTGTATTGATGGGCACTGGTCAGGCTGTATTGATGGGCACTGGTAGGGTTGCATTTAATTGGGCACTAGTAAGGCTGCAATAATAGGCACTGGTAAGGTTGCATTTGATTGGCACTTGTAAGGCTGTATTTGATATAAAGTAGTGAGTGTACAGCTTGTATAACAGTGTAAATTTGCTGTCCCCTCAAATTAACTCACAGCCATTAATGTCTAAACTGCTGGCAACAAAAGTGAGTGCACCCCTAAGTGAAAATGTCCAAATTGGGCCCAATTAGCCATTTTCCCTCCCCAGTGTCTTGTGACTCGTTAGTTTTACAAGGCCTCAGGTGTGAATGGGGAGCAGGTGTGTTAAATTTGGTGTTATCGCTCTCACTCTCTCATACTGGTCACTGGAAGTTCAACATGGCACCTCATGGCAAAGAACTCTCTGAGGATCTGAAAAAAAGAATTGTTGCTCTACATAAAGATGGCCTAGGCTATAAGAAGATTGCCAAGACCCTGAAACTGAGCTGCAGCACGTTGGTCAAGACCATACAGCGGTTTAACAGGACAGGTTCCACTCAGAACAGGCCTCACCATGGTCCACCAAAGAAGTTGAGCTCATGTGCTCAGCGTCATATCCAGAGGTTGTCTTTGGGAAATAGACGTATGAGTGCTGCCAGCATTGCTGCAGAGGTTGAAGGGGTGGGGGGTCAGCCTGTCAGTGCTCAGACCATACGCTGCATACTGCATCAAATTGGTCTGCATGGCTGTCGTCCCAGAAGGAAGCCTCTTCTAAAGATGATGGACAAGAAATCCCGCAAACAGTTTGCTGAAGACAAGCAGACTAAGGACATGGATTACTGGAACCATCTCCTGTGGTCTGATGAGACCAAGATAAACTTATTTGGGTCAGATGTTGTCAGGCGTGTGTGGTGGCAACCAGGTGAGGAGTACAAAGACAAGTGTGTCTTGTCTACAGTCAAGCATGGTGGTGGGAGTGTCAGGGTCTGGGGCTGCATGAGTGCTGCCGGCACTGGGGAGCTACAGTTCATTGAGGGAACCATGAATGGCAACATGTACTGTGACATGCATGGGAACACATGGTGTTCAAAAAATATTTTGGGACTTTGTATGAGGTGTGGCCAGTGTACACATAATGATAAAAATGGTAATACATATACGTCTGCTGTTAAGCATAGAGAAGTATATAATTAACATCACGTGTTTATTAACATATCCATAGCGGTTAACATCAGTACATTAAGTACACAACCAATAAAAGGGACATACAGAGTATGAAAATATAGGTAATATGATAAGACCATACATAATAATAAAAGCAATGACAGAATTAACCAAAAAACGTAGAGGATAAGTAAAAAATAATGGTTGGATGCACGATGGAATTGGCAAATTAATTTGAATGGCCTCCTTGGCTCAACGCGTTTCGTGAAAAGGATTTCACTTCATCAGGAGCAGGCACGATCCTGGTTTCTAAAAGAACACATATACAGTGGGTACGGAAAGTATTCAGACCCCCTTAAATTTTTCACTCTTTGTTATATTGCAGCCATTTGCTAAAATCATTTAAGTTCATTCTTCTTCCTCATGAATGTACACATAGCTCCCCATATTGACGGAAAAACACAGAATTGTTGACATTGTTGCAGATTTATTAAAAAAGAAAAACTGAAATATCACATGGTCCTAAGTATTCAGACCCTTTGCTGTGACACTCATATATTTAACTCAGGTGCTTTCCATTTCTTCTGATCATCCTTGAGATGGTTCTACACCTTCATTTGAGTCCAGCTGTGTTTGATTATACTGATTGGACTTGATTAGGAAAGCCACACACCTGTCTATATAAGACCTTCCAGATCACAATGCATGTCAGAGCAAATGAGAATCATGAGGTCAAAGGAACTGCCTGAAGAGCTCAGAGACAGAATTGTGGCAAGGCACTGATCTGGCCAAGGTTACAAAAAGATTTCTGCTGCACTTAAGCTTCCTAAGAGCACAGTGGCCTCCATAATCCTCAAATGGAAGACGTTTGGGACGACCAGAACCCTTCCTAGAGCTGGCCGTCCGGCCAAACTGAGCTATCGGGGGAGAAGAGCCTTGGTGAGAGAGGTAAAGAAGAACCCAAAGATCACTGTGGCTGAGCTCCAGAGATGCAGTCAGGAGATGGGAGAAAGTTGTAGAAAGTCAACCATCACTGCAGCCCTCCACCAGTCGGGGCTTTATGACAATGCGGCCCGACGGAAGCCTCTCCTCAGTGTAAGACACATGAAAACCCGCATGGAGTTTGTTAAAAAACACCTGAAGGACTCCAAGATGGTGAGAAATAAGATTCTCTGGTCTGATGAGACCAAAATAGAACTTTTTGGCCTCAATTCTAAGCGGTATGTGTGGAGAAAACCAGGCACTGCTCATCACCTGTCCAATACAGTCCAAACAGTGAAGCATGGTGGTGGCAGCATCATGCTGTGGGGGTGTTTTTCAGCTGCAGGGACAGGATGACTGGTTGCAATCGAGGGAAAGATGAATGCGGCCAAGTACAGGGATATCCTGGACAAAAACCTTCTCCAGAGTGCTCTGGACCTCAGACTGGGCCGAAGGTTTACCTTCCAACAAGACAATGACCCTAAGCACACAGCTAAAATAACGAAGGAGTGGCTTCACAACAACTCTGTGACTGTTCTTGAATGGCCCAGCCAGAGCCCTGACTTAAACCCAATTGAGCATCTCTGGAGAGACCTAAAAATGGCTGTCCACCAACGTTTACCATCCAACCTGACAGAACTGGAGAGGATCTGCAAGGAGGAATGGCAGAGGATCCCCAAATCCAGGTGTGAAAGACTTGTTGCATCTTTCCCAAAAAGACTCCTGGCTGTATTAGATCAAAAGGGGGCTTCTACTAAATACTGAGCAAAGGGTCTGAATACTTAGGACCATGTGATATTTCAGTTTTTCTTTTTTAATAAATCTGCAACAATGTCAACAATTCTGTGTTTTTCTGTCAGTATGGGGTGCTATGTGTACATTCATGAGGAAGAAGAATGAACTTAAATGATTTTAGCAAATGGCTGCAATATAACAAAGAGTGAAAAATTTAAGGGATTCTGAATACTTTCCGTACCCACTGTACATGAACAGTATGTAATGGTTGGATGCATGATGGAATTGGCAAATGATGTATCTCCTAGACCGTCCTTCCTTGGGAACTGCGATGCGCCCTGGCCGCTTCCGTCCCCCCCCTTCCCCCGCCCCGACCTATTGGTCGGGGTGTGGCGTGGTTGCGGCCGCGGCGCATTGGCGCCACAATCTTCCATGTAGAGCATGACGTCATTATTTGGCGTCAGCGTCCCTGCATGTGATGTCCATCGGCGTTCATATCTGGGACGCCATGTCAGGCAGCTCCAGTCTGCCTGGTGGTTTTCCTGCCTACTGAACAGCTCGTGACGCTGGGAGCCGTCCCTGTCTTAGGCATTGTGTAGGTCCATTCTTCTCTATTTCACTTCTTAATGCACATCACCCTTAGCATGTATTAGGGTCACACCTTTCAGCATTCCAGTATATTTATATGGGATGCCTTTCCTTCTCCACATTTTCGGTCACAAACCGCGCACGCACGCTCGCGAGTACGCGAACGTGCGTTAGACATTGGCGCCAAAGGGACTATTTAAAATCAGCCCTTACACTGCTCTAGTGCTGCATTGTCTTCAGCCTTGGATACCTGTTACCTGTTTACCTGCATCTTGTTCCTAGTTCCAGACTCGGCTTGTCCTGACGATTCTCTGATCTCCACCTGCACTGACCTTGGCTTGTCCCGTGACCTCTCTTCCTGTCTGCTCCTACTGGCTTCTACGTTACCGATTGGCTCCTGACCCGGCTTGTCTTACCACGCTTCTGTCATTCCCAGATCCGTCCATCCGGCCCAGGAGGCTCCTCCTGTTACCCAGGAACCCCTGCTTCCAGCACCTGCTGCCTGCTCAACACCCTGCTTATCGGACTTCTCTGGCGACCTTCACCAGTAGCCATTGTCCGCTTCAAGCAAACCTCCAGGCGCTCGTGCTACTCTACACTCCGGTGTCCCCTGTCTGCACTATCAGGGGTCCCGAGTCGGAGGTGCAAGGGAGGCCTTCCTCACAGTGTCAGGCTCATCTCCAGGTACGTGATACTGCTCCTGATGAAGTGAAATCCTTTTCACTAAACGCGTTGAGCCAAGGAGGCCATTCAAATTCATTTGCCAATTCCATCATGCATCCAACCATTATTTTTTTACTTATCCTCTACGTTTTTTGGTTGATTCTGTCATTGTTTTTATTATTATGTATGGTCTTATCATATTACCTATATTTACATACTCTGTATTTCCCTTTTATTGGTTGTGTACTTAACCACTTGCCTACAGTGCACTTTCACCCCCTTCCTGCCCAGACCGATTTTCAGCTTTCAGCGCTCTCACACTTTGACTGAGAATTACTCAGTCATGCAACACTGTACCCATACAAAAATTGTGTCCTTTTCTTCACACAAATAGAGCTTTCTTTTGATGGTATTTGATCAATACTGGGTTTTTTATTTTTTGTGCTATAAATAAAAAAAGACTGAAAATATCGTGAAAAAAACACATTTTTCTTTGTTTCTGTCATAAAATTTTGCAAATTAGTCATTTTTCTTCACAAATTTTGGCCAAAATTTATAATGCTACTTATCTTTGGTAAAAAAAACCCAAATAAGTGTGTATTATTTGGTCTTTGTGAAAGTTATAGAGTCCACAAGTTATGGTGCTATTCATTGAAAATTGATCACACTTGATCACACCTGATGTACTGAAGGCCTATCTCATTTCTTGAGACACTAAAAGGTCAGGAAAGTACAAATACCCCCCAAATGATCCCTTTTTGGAAAGTAGACATTCCAAGGTATTTAATAAGGGGCATGATGAGTTTTTTGAAGTTGTAATTTTTTCCCACAATGCTTTGCAAAATGAAGATTTATTTTTTTTTATTTTTTATTTTTTACAAATTGCCGTATTAACAGGTTATTTCTCTCACACAGCACATGTATACTTGCAACTACACCCCAAAACACATTCTACTACTCCTCCTGAGTATGGCGATACCACATGTGTGAGACTTTTTCACAGCCTGGCCACATACAGAGGCCTAACATCCGAGTAGCAGCGTCCGGCATTCTAGGAGCACAAATTACACATATCATTTCCTGACAACCTATCGCAATTTTGAAGGCCCTGGAGCACCAGGACAATGGAAACCCCCATAAAATGACCCCATTTTGGAAAGCAAACAGCCCAACGTATAATTTTTGAGGCATAATTAGTCTTTTGAATATGTCATTTTTTTCCACAAGTTTTTGGAAAATGTGGAAAGAAAATGAAAACACATTTTTTTTACACAAAGCTGTCCATTTATGCAATATTTCTAACACATCGCATGTACATAGCAAAACTTGCACCCCAAAATACATTCTGCTATTCCTCCTGAGTATGGCGATACCACATGTGTAACACTTTTTCACAGCCTGGCCACATACATAGGCCTAACATCCAAGTAGCGCTTTACACAAAGTTGTCCATTTATCCACTTTAAGACTGGGCCTATTTTTGACACTTGGTGTTTACAAGCTAAAATCATTTTTTTTGCTAGAAAACTACTTTGAACCCCCAAACATTATATATTTTTTTTTAGCAGAGACCCTAGAGAATAAAATGGAGATCGTTGCAATATTTTTTATCACACCATATTTGCGCAGCAGTCTTCCAAATGCGATTTTTTTGAAAAAAATTCACTTTTTTTAACTAAAAAATAAGAAAACAGTAAATTTAGCCCAATTTTTTTCCATAATGTGAAAGATAATGTTACGCTGAGTAATTAGATACCCAACATGTCATGCTTCAAAATTGCGCATGCTCACAGAATGGCGCCAAACATTGGTACTTAAAAATCCCCATAGGCAACATTTTAAAAATTTCTGCAGGTTACTAGCTTAGAGTTACAGAGGAGGTCTAGGGCTCAAATTATTGCACTCGCTCTAACGATCGCGGCGATACCTCACATGTATGGTTTGAACACCGTTTACATATGTGGGCGGGACTTGCGTATGCGTTTGCTTCTGCGCGCGAGCTAACGGGGACAGGGCGCTTTAATTTTTTTTTTTTTTTTTTTTCCTATTTATTTTATTTATTATTTTTTTATTTTTACACAGTTTAAAAAAAAAAAAATGTTTTGATCATTTTTATTCCTATTACAAGGAATGTAAACATCCCTTGTAATAGAAATAGGCATGACAGGTCCTCTTTATTGTGAGATCTGGGGTCAAAAAGACCTCACACCTCACAACTACACTAAAAAAGAAAAAAAAAAAAAAATTGTTGAAAGAGGAAAAAAAAAAAAGCAAAAAAAAAAAAGCGGCCCTTTAAACCGGTTGCTAGGCAACGTCTTTTGACGTAGCTCCGGTCCTCCAAGACCATAGAGTTGAGTGAGGGCCAACTTGCCCTCACTCGACTTCCTGTCTCTGAGGATCCGGGATCGGATAGTTTTCCCCGCTGCCGGCGGGTCCGGTAAGCTGGGAAAACGTCTGGGACGCGGCAGGAGGGGGGGGGGCACCTCTTCCCCTGCACCGTAAGGGTAATTCCGCGGCGAATCCGCCACTGGGACCACCCTTATCTGAAAGCCGACCGCCCGCCGTTTCAAAAAATACCGGGGTTATGGGGGCTATCTGCTGCCATAACCCCAGTATTTAGCTTTTAATGGCCGACGCATATAGTCGTTAGGCGGTCAGTAAGTGATTGCATGTATATGGCAAACAGGTGACGATGACTGATGGGGTGACAGGTGACGATGACTGATGGGGTGACATGTGACGATGACTGATGGGGTGACAGGTGACGATGACTGATGGGGTGACAGGTGACGATGATTGATGAGGTGACAGGTGATGATGATTGATGAGGTGACAGGTGTCAATGATTGATGGGGTGACAGGTGACGATGATTGATGGGGTGACAGATGACAGTCACTGACGGGGTGACATATGACGATGATTGATGGGGTGACAAGTGACGATCACTGATGGGGTGTCAAGTGACGATGACTGATGGGGTGACAGGTGACGATGACTGATGGGGTGACAGGTGATGGTGATTGATGGGGTGACAGGTGACGGGCGATGGTCACTGATGGGTGACAGGTGACGGGCGATGGTCACTGATGTGTGACAGGTGATGGTGCACGGCGGTACTGATGGCAGTCTCTGGTGACCGGTGAACTTTAGGCTGCGTTCACATGTGAGCGTAGCGATCACGGGCAGAATCACTGCGATTCTGCCCGTGATCCAGAAATCATTGCAAATTGCGGGGCGCCTGTGCGTTGCCCGTGATTTGCAATAGCACCCCAAATGCTGTGCGATGTTGCTGCGATTTCCGCCTGCCGAATCGCGGTAACATCACGCAAACAACGCATGATGCTCCAAAGAAACTCTTGTACCTTTTTTGGGCGTCATGCGATGTTTGCGCGATGTTACCGCGATTCGGCAGGCGGAAATGGCGGCAACATCGCACAGCGTTTGGGGTGCTATTGCAAATCAGGGGCAACGCACAGGCGTCCCGCGATTTGCAATGATTTCCGGATTGCGGGCAGAATCGCAGTGATTCTGCCTGCGATCGCTGCGCTCACATGTGAACGTTATGGGTGTCAATTTCTGGGCACTGATGAGGTGACTGTTGGGTGACAGGTGACATTGGGGGGGGCTGAGGACTGTGTGGGGACCTTTATTTGTGTGATTTTACTTTTTTACATGTGTACAGAGCAGTAACTCACTATTTCTAGCTCTTCTCCCCTCATACTGGAAACTGTATGAGGGGAGAAGAGCTAGTAACAGTCAGTTACTGCTCTGTGTTTACATTTTGTGATCGGCTGTGAATGGATTCACAGCCGATCACTTAGTAAACAGTCACTGTCAGTGACTGTTTACTACCGCCGGTGACAGCTGTGTTCCTACGGAACACAGTGCCACCGACATGACCGCGCTGCGCGCTCCCGATCGCGCATGCGCGGTCATCTGGTGGGCGCCTTCATTGTCATCGGCTGTGTCATTGAAACACAGCCGATCACGTGGGAAACAGCCACGCCCATTGGCTGTTTCCCCCCTGCCGGTGACGGGGGGTGTCCCGGGGACACCCCGACACCGGCAGTGCAGGGCGGCGCGCACGCGATCGCGCGCCTGCCCTGCTTAAAGTGCCGCCGTCATATGACGGCGGCCCAGGATAATGGTCGCACCGCTCCGCCGTCATATGACGGCGGGCGGGCGGCAAGCGGTTAATGTACTGATGTTAACCGCTATGGATATGTTAATAAACACGTGATGTTAATTATATACTTCTCTATGCTTACCAGCAGACGTATATGTATTACCATTTTTATCATTATGTGCACATTGGCCACACCTCATACAAAGTACCTAAATATTTTTTGAACACCATGTGTTCCCATGCTTACCGCATTAGGGATGGAGACTCAATTGCACGAGTCTCATATAAAGTCCCATTTTCCTATTTCCCCTTCCCCGTTTGTCCACTTCCCCTTCCTTTCCCTCTCCACTTAATACTATATTATATATACACTATACTATATGATAACGACCCCAAACACACCTCCAAGACCACCACTGCCTTGCTAAAGAAGCTGAGGGTAAAGGTGATGGACTGGCCAAGCATTTCTCCAGACCTAAACCCTATTGAGCATCCTCAAACGGAAAGTGGAGGAGCGCAAGGTCTCTAACATCCACCAGCTCTGTGATGTCCTCATGGAGGAGTGGAAGAGGACTCCAGTGGCAACCTGTGAAGCTCTGGTGAACTCCATGTCCAATAGGGTTAAGGCAGTGCTGGAAAATAATGGCGGCCACACAAAATATTAACACTTTGGGCCCAATTTGGACATTTCCACTTAGGGGTGTACTCACTTTTGTTGCCAGCGGTTTAGACATTAATGGCTGTGTGTTGAGTTATTTTGAGGGGACAGCAAATTTGCACTGTAAGTCCCGGTTCACACTACCGCGACTTGTCAGGCGACTGGTCAGCCTGACAAGTCGCGGTCCATTCTGTGCTACGGGAACCATTCTAATAGGAGCGACTCAAGTCGCTCCGACTTAGAAAATAGTTCCTGTACTACTCCGGGGCAACATCGGAGCGACTTGCATTGACTTCCATTATGTGAAGTCCATGCAAGTCACGCGGAAGTCGCGGTGCACGTGACTTCACAGGTTGCCCCCTAAAGTCGGATCGCCATAGTGTGAACTGACACTTATACAAGCTGTACACTCACTACTTTACATTGTAGCAAAGTGTCATTTGTTCAGTGTTGTCACATGAAAAGGTAGAATAAAATATTTACAAAAATGTGAGGGGTGTACTTACTTTTGTGAGATACTGTATATATATATATATATATATATATATATATATATATATATATATATATACACACACACACACACTTTTGTTTTGAGGTGGGAGGGGGGATGAGGGGAATCTTGAGTGAGTTCCCACACTTTTTTTCCCAGGACCTGACCCCTGTGTATCGCACACAGGGAATTCTGGACTCTCCCTAGGAAGGGTTAAACACTCACAATTATGTACATGAGATCACTGATCACGGTAAAGCCGATAATTGTATGGCTGTGATCCCAGCGCTCGGCCCCACCGAGGTGAATCACACTCCAGCTGACACCCGGCACTGGAAAGTCACTGAGTGCAGATAGAATAAGGATGGAGTGAACCAGTCCCCCATCATTTGTGTAAGGAGCAGCGGACTACCACAATCCTTCATCCATTGCGTAAGGAGAAGCAGACTACCACAATCCCACATTCATTGTGTAAGGAGCAGTGGACTACCACAATCCTTCATCCATTGCGTAAGGAGAAGCGTGCCACTACAGTCCCCCATCTATTGTGTAAGGAGCAGCGGACTACCACAATTCTTCATCCATTGCATAAGGAGAAACGTGCCACGCCAGTCCCCCATCTATTGTGTAAGGAGCAGAAGGCCACCACAATCCCCCATCTATTGTGTAAGGAGCAGCAGGCCACCACAATCCCCCATCTATTGTGTAAGGAGCAGCGGACTACCACAATCCCTCATCCATTGCGTAAGGAGCAGTGGGCCACTATAGGCCCCCATCCATTCTGCAAGGAGCACTGAACTACAACAACCCCCCACCCACTGTGCACGGAGCACTGGACTTCCACAATCCCCAATCTATTGCGTAAGGTTAATGGACTACCACAATCCCACATTCATTGTGTACTGAGCACTGGACTACCACAACCCCCCCATCCATTGTATAGGAAGGGAGCACTGAGCCACCATAATCCCCCATCCATTGCATAAGGAGCACTGGACTACGACAACCCCCCCCCATCAATTGTGCATGGAGAACTGAACTACCACAACCCCCCATCTATTGTGCATGGAGAACTGAACTACCACAAACCCCCATCCATTGCATAAGGAAAACTGGACTACCACAACCCCACATCTATTGTGCATGGAGCACTGAGCCACCACAACCCTCAACCACTGCATAAGGAAAACTGGACTACTGCAACCCCTATCTATTGCATAAGGAGCACCAAACTACTTCAATCTCCCCACTGAACTTCCACAAACCCCCCCCCCCCATTCGTTGTTTATGGAGCACTGAACTACCACAACCCCCCATCCATTGCATAAGGAGAACTGGACTACTACAACCCCCATCTATTGTGTAAGGAGCACTGGACTACCACACCCCCCCATCCATTGTGCATGGAGCATTGACCTACCACAAACCCCCATCCATTGCATAAGGAGAAATGGACTACTGCAACCCCCATCTATTGCGTAAGGAGCACTGGACTACTTCAGTCTCCCCATCCATTGTGTACTGAGCACTGAACTACCAAAACCCCCCGTCTATCATGTACTGAGCACTGAACTACCACAACTCCCTGTCCATTGTGTGTGGAGCTCTAAACTACCACAACCTCCCATTCATTGTGTACTGAGCACTGATCTACCGTAACCCCATCATCCATTGTGTATGCAGCACCAAACTACCACAACCCCGCCCCCCATTGTGTACAGAGCCCTTGACCCATGAAGGATCTACAGGTGGAGGAACTCTGCAGCCATGTTCAGGTTGAGGAATGAGGTCAGTGAAATGCAAAGATCAATAAACCCGTTCTGCGGTGTTTGTGCTGCGCTGCGTTGTGCGTTCTCGCAGTGTGTGTGAATTGTGTGTCCTCGCCATGTGTGTGTGCGCTGTGCGTCCTCGCTGTGTGTGTGCGTTGTGTGTCCTCGCTGTGTGTGTGCGTTGTGCGTTCTCGCCGTGTGTGTGCGTTGTGCGTTCTCGCTGTGTGTGTGCATTGTGCTATTATTGTGAGGTGTACATGGAAGTCCCTTTTGCCATTATTTGTCTGTTTTTACACCCTTACTGTGCCAAAGATTTATGATCGGTACGGATGAGAACATTTCAGGGCTTCTACTTCGCCCAAAATTTTGGTAAAATTTTGAGACATTTCCACAAATTTCTCCATTTTGCTGACATGGATTGAAGTCAGTGAGGGAGGGTGATATGAAGCTCGTTTTGGTGGCTTTTGAAGGGCCTTTAATGGCTCCTGAAGAACCTCTAGGGGCCCTTTCCCACATGTGCATCTGTCCCCCACCATTAAAATTACGGTTAGGATTGGTGTTGGAGTTAGTTTTAAAATTAAGGCTAAAATGAGAGTTAGTTATATATGTAGGTATACAGTATGTGTTTAGAGTTTGTGTTAAAATTAGGATTAGGATTAGTGTTAGAATTGGGGCCAGTGTTAAAATTTGTGTTAGAATTGGGGCCAGTGGTAAAATTAGTGTTAGACTTGGGGTTAGAGTAACAAAAATAGGCTTATGTTTGGGGGTTAATGTAAGAATTATGCTTATGTTTGGGGGGTTAGTGTAAGAATTAGGGTTGGTGTTGTGATTTGTGTTAAGGGTTATTGATATGGCTAGAATTAGATTTAGCAATAAAACTGAGGTTAGAATTGGTGTTAGGATTAGTGTTAGTGTTAGTGATAAAATTAGGGTTGGTGTCACAATTGAGATTTGGTTTATTGTATGCACCGTCACTGGGTGTGAAAGACAGATACTTAATGGTTTGGATTGCTTCAAATGGTTTCTGTGTTTCCACTTATTATAATGTGTATTGTACTTCAATGTCAGAGACAGGCTCTCCCTATTGTCTGTGTAATGAGGTGTGATGTGGATTCTGTTAAGCCTGTCTGTCCCTTTGTTAATTGTTAATGAACTCACATATTGTTTCTGTCCAGATGGCTAGATAATTAGTTCTGGTTATATCTATTTCTGTATACAATATCATCTGCATATGATAATGTAATCAGGCAACCCCTGACCTGTGTGTGGTAATCTGATCAGGAGGGGGATGTCCATGCTGTATATAAACTGTGTGACTGTTCAATAAAGGAGAAGGTTCCAGAACAAACTAAGTTGTCGGCTAGCTTTGTATGGGGAAGCTGGAATATCTGATATCTATGTTCAAGACTGGGGGAAGCCGTATACTGACGGAAGCACACAAATACAGTGTGGGTTACAGTTCAGTTACAGTTAGGATTAGTGTTAGAATTAGGTTAAGGGTTAGTGGTATTGTTAGGACTAGGGTTAACATTAGGACCAGGATTAGAGTCAGTGTTAGGGTTAGAGATATTATTATGGTTAGGTTAAGGTTACAATTACGGCTAACAATACTACTAACCCTTAACCTAATTCTAACACCAATCTTAACATTATCCTTCACCTTAATTTTAACAATAACCCTAATCTTAATTCTGACATTAAAATTATGATTAGAATTAGTGTTAGGTTAAGGTTAAATTTACGGTTAGGATTAGTATTAGGGTTAGTTTTAAAATGAGGGCTTTGTTAAGGGTTAATGTTAAAATTTGGATTAGAGTTAGTGTTAAGATTAGTGTTAGAATTGGGGGGAGGGGGCAGTAGTAGAGCTAGGGTTATGTTTGAGGTTAAGTGCTAAAGTTAAGGTTGGTGTTGAGATCAGCGTTAGAATTAGGTTAAAGGTTATTGATATGATTAGGATGAGAGTTAACATTAAGACTGGGGTTAGGATTAGTGTCAGCGTTAGGATTACAGCTAGGATTGGTGTTAGGGTTAGTTCAAAATTAGTGTTAGAAATAGGGCTAGTGCTAGATTTAATGTTCTGTTTGGGCTAGTGTTAAAAATTAGGACTAGTGTTTGAATTTGGTATGGCTAAGATTAGAGTTATCAATAAGACTGGGGTTAGGATTAGTGTTAGGGTAGGGATTACAGTTAGGATTGGTGTTAGGGTTAGTTCAGAATTAGTGTTAGAATTAGGGCTAGTGCTAGAGTTAGGGTTATGCTTGTTCTAGTGTTAAAAATTAGGACTAGTGTTAGAATAAGCTTAAGGTTTATTGACATGGTTAGAAAAAGGGTTAGCATTAAGACTGGGGTTAGAATTGGTGTTAGGGTTAGTTTTAGAATTAGTGTCAGAATTTGGGCTAGTGCTAGAGTTAGGGTTATGTTTGGGCTAGTGTTAAAAATTAGGACTAGTGTTAGATTTAGGTTAAGGGCTATTGATATGGTTAGGATTAGAGTTAGCATTAATACTGGGGTTAGGATTAGTGTTAGGGTTAGGATTACAGTCAGGATTGGTGTTAGGGCTAGTGCTAGAGTTAGAGTTATGTTTGGGCTAGTGTTAAAAATTAGGACTAGTGTTAGGATTAGTGTTAGAATTAGGGTAAGGGTTATTGATATCGTTAGGATAAGGGTTAGCATTAAGACTGGGGTTAGGATCCTTGTTAGGGTTAGGATTATGGTTAGGATTGGTGTTAGGGTTAGGATTACGGTTAGGATTGGTGTTAGGGCTATTTTTAGAATTAGTGTCAGAATTAGGGCTAGTGCTAGGTTTAGTGTTAGAATTAGGGTGAGGGTTAATGTTAGGATTCATGTTAAAATTAGTGTTAGGGTTAGAGTCAAAATTAGAGTTATTCTTGGGCTGGTGTTAAAAATTAGGACTGGTGTTAGGTTTAGTGTTAGGATTAGGGTAAGAGTTATTGATATGGTTAGGATTAGGGTTAGCATTAAGACTGGGTTTAGGGTCCTTGTTAGGGTTAGGATTACGGTTAGGATTGGTGTTAGGGTTAGCATTATGGTTAGGATTGGTGTTAGGGTTAGGATTACGGTTAGGATTGGTGTTAGGGTTAGGATTACGGTTAGGATTGGCGTTAGGGTTATTCTTAGAATTAGTGTCAGAATTAGTGCTAGTGCTAGATTTAGTTTTAGAATTAGGGTGAGGGTTAATGTTAGGATTAATGTTAAAATTAGTGTTAGGGTTACTGTCAGAATTAGGGTTATGCTTGGGCTGGTGTTAAAAAAATTAGGACTAGTGTTAGGATTAGTGTTAGAATTAGGGTAAGGGTTATTGATATGGTTAGGATAAGGGTTAGCATTAGGACTGGGGTTAGGATCAGTGTTAGGGTTAGGATTACGGTTAGGATTGGTGTTAGGGTTAGGATTACAGTTAGGATTGGTGTTAGGGTTAGGATTACGGTTAGGATTGGTGTTAGGTTAGGATTACGGTTAGGATTGGTGTTAGAGTTATTCTTAGAATTAGTGTCAGAGTTAGGGCTAGTGCTAGATTAAGTTTTAGATTTAGGGTGAGGGTTAATGTTAGGATTAATGTTAAAATTAGTGTTAGGGTTAGTGTCAGAATTAGGGTTATGCTTGGGCTGGTGTTAAAAAAATTAGGACTAGTGTTAGGATTAGTGTTAGAATTAGGGTAAGGGTTATTGATATGGTTAGGATAAGGGTTAGCATTAAGACTGGGGTTAGGATCAGTGTTAGGATTACGGTTAAGATTGGTGTTAGTGTTAGACTTAGGGCTAGGGTTAGAGTTAATGTCAGAATAATGTGGGCGGTACCTAGGGTGGTCTGCATGCAAATATAACCTTCCTAGGTAACACCCACTCTTCTAGACTGACATCTACCAATCAAGGGTTTGTGATTTTTGCATAACTCCTCCCAAGAGCCCACCAACTGCTTACATTAGTACTGGAGGCTCCTAAGAGGAGTAATGAGGCAGGGGGCTGGGAGGTTTCCAGTAAGCTATGTACAGCCCCCTGCTGGCCCCTCCCACCAGCCACAATCTGCCTGCATTGCATAGAGAATAATGCGTTTCAAACTTTGGATGGAAAGTATGGGAATGCTCACGGCACCCCTGTCTACAATGGAGGTCCTCAGTCCCCCCCTGATGACATCACTGGGACTATAATACGGCATGTAATGAAAACGGAAAGATTTTATTGGAGATGATGAGGAAATAAGGAAGATGTGACTCATAGATGATTTTATCAGCGTTCCACCCAACATTCCGCCGGCATGTAATCCACCAATCACCTGCTCCACCCAACTTACAGTACATTCCTATTCACCACCTCCATCACATGGCAGCTCAGGTGTGAAGCCAGCACAACCCTTTAAATAAGATCATAGAGATCAAAGTACAACTCCCATCATCTTCCAGGAACCTCCACCCATCCATCCCTCCATCCATCCCTCCAACCCTTTCCTTCACCACTCCATCCATCTATTCCTCCCTCCCTCCATCCATCCCTCTAACCCATTCCTCCACCACTCCATCCATCCATTCCTCCCTCCATCCATTCCTCCCTCCCACCCTCCCTTTCTCCCTCCATCCATCCCTCCCTTTCTCCCTCCATCCATCCCTCCATTGCTCCATCCATCCATTCCTCCCTCCATTGATCCCTCCCACATTCCATCACTCAATCCATCCATTTCTCCCTCCATCCATCCCTCCCTCCCACCTTCCATTGCTCCATCCATCCATTCCTCCCTCCATCCATCCCTCCAACCCATTCCTCCACCACTCCATCCATCCATTCCTCCCTCCATCCATCCATTCCTCCCTCCATCTCTCCAACCATCCATTCCTCAGTCCATCCATCGCTCCCACCCTCCATCGCTCCATCCATCCATTCCTCCATCCATCCATTCCTCCCTCCATCCATCCATCCCTCCAACCCATTCCTCCACCACTCCATCCATCCATTCCTCCCTCCATCCATCCATTCCTCCCTCCATCGCTCCAACCATCCATTCCTCAGTCCATCCATCCCTCCCACCCTCCATCGCTCCATCCATCCATTCCTCCCTCCATCCATCCCTCCCAACCTCCATTGCTCCATCCATCCATTCCTCCCTCCATCCATCTCTCCCTCCCTCCATCGATCCTTCCAACCCATTCCTCCACCACTCCATCCATCCATTCCTCCCTCCATCCATCCCTCCCACCCTCCATCGCTCCATCCATTCCTCCCTCCATCCATCCATCCCTCCCTCCATCTATCCCTCCATCTCATTCCTCCACCACTCTTTAGCTTTAAGAAAATGGTCAGAACAGCAACTGCAGAATAATATTTGTTAAACCTGCAGAACAGAAATTCTGCGACTCCCGGGGACACTTCCTGGAGATGATGAGGAAATAAGGAAGGTGTGACTCATGGATGATTTTATCAGCGTTCCTCCATTGCTCCATCCATCTATTCCTCCACCACTCCATCCATCCATCCATTCCTCCCTCCATCTATCCCTCCCACTCTCCATCGCTTCATCCATCCATTCTTCCATCCATCCCTCCCACCCTCCCTCCATCCACCCATCCCTCCAACCCTCCCTTCATATATCCCTCCCTCTCTCCATACATCTATCCATCCCTTCCTCCATCTATCTATCCCCCCCTCCAATACTCCATCTATCCATCCCTCCCTCCATCCATCCATCTCTCCATCCATCCAACCCTCCCTCCCACATCCTTTCCTCTATCCCTTCCTCCCTCCCCCCTCCATTCCTACATCCCTTCCTCCCTCCCTCTCTCCATCCATCCCTCCCTCCATCACTACCTGACACATCAGACCAACTCCACCTATAATTGAAACTTTACCTCTATAGATGGAATGTCTCTATAAAGGCTAACTCCATCTTTTACACCATGTTACACATTATGGTGTCCATTTGTGAAACCGAGATGAGCAGAGATCCTGATGATTGCAGCTTTTCTCTGATCATTTTTGGTTTATGAAACAGAGATGATTGGGGAAGAACTTGTCTCATCTGCACACACGGGGAATTTGTTATTGACTGACCCAGACACGGCCAAGCTCCGCACTTCACTGGTAATCTGTGCCGGAATTCACACTCCTAGATTCACCCGCACAGAGGTGGAGAATCGGGGAGAGAAGACAGAATCCCCGGAGAACTGAGGGGGAAGAAGGAAGAATTTTGACTTCCTCCTTCCTCAATCAGACCCCCCAAGACAATAAACATCCCCCTGCCATATTTATGTACAGTATCTGACAAAAATGAGTACACCCCTCACATTTCTGTAAATATTTTATTCTATCCTTTCATGTGACAACACTGAAGAAATGACACTTTGCTACAATGTAAAGTAGTGAGTGTACAGCTTGTATAACAGTGTAAATTTGCTGTCCCCTCAAAATAACTCAACACAGCCATTAATGTCTAAACCGCTGGCAACAAAAGTGAGTACACCCCTAAGTGAAAATCTCCAAATTGGGCCCAAAGTGTCAATATTTTGTGTGGCCACCATTATTTTCCAGCACTGCCTTAACCCTCTTGGGCATGGAGTTCACCAGAGCTTCACAGGCTGCCATGGAGTCCTCTTCCCCTCCTCCATGATGACATCACAGAGCTGGTGGATATTAGAGACCTAGCGCTCCTCCACCTTCTGTTTAGTAATTACCGTTTAGGTCTGGAGACATGCTTGGCCAGTCCATCACCTTTACCCTCAGCTTCTTTAGCAAGGCAGTGGTGGTCTTGGAGGTGTTTGGGGTCGTTATGTTGGAATACTGCCCTGCCCCCCAGTCTCTGAAGGGAGGGGATCATGCTCTGCTTCAGTATGTCACAGTACATGTTGGCATTCATGGTTCCCTCAATGAACTGTAGCTCCCCAGTGCCGGCAGCACTCATGCAGCCCCAGACCATGACACTCCCATCACCATGCTTGACTGTAGGTAAGACACACTTGTCTTTGTACTCCTCACCTGGTTGCCACCACACACGCCTGACACCATCTGAACCAAATAAGTTTCTCTTGGTCTCATCAGAGCACAGGACATGGTTCCAGTAATCCATGTCCTTAGTCTGCTTGTCTTCAGCAAACTGTTTGCGGGCTTTCTTGTGCATCATCTTTAGAAGAGGTTTCCTTCTGGGATGACAGCCATGTAGACCAATTTGATGCAGTGTGCGGCGTATGGTCTGAGCACTGACAGGCTGATCCCTCCCCCACCCCTTCAACCTCTACAGCAATGCTGGCAGCACTCATACGTCTATTTCCCAAAGACAACTTCTGGATATGACGCTGAGCACAGCACTCAACTTCTTTGGTGGACCATGGCGAGGCCTGTTCTGAGTGGAACCTGTCCTGTTAAACTGCTGTATGGTCTTGGCCACCGTACTGCAGCTCAGTTTCAGGGTCTTGACAATCTTCTTATAGCCTAGGCCATCTTTATGTAGAGCAACAATTCTTTTTTTCAGATCCTCAGAGAGTTCTTTGCCATGAGGTGCCATGTTGAACTTCCAGTGACCAGTATGAGAGAGTGAGAGCGATAACACCAAATTTAACACACCTGCTCCCCATTCACACCTGAGACCTTGTAACACTAACGAGTCACATGACACCAGAGAGGGAAAATTACTAATTGGGCCCAATTTGGACATTGTCACTTAGGGGTGTACTCATTTTTGTTGCCAGCGGTTTAGACATTAATGGCTGTGTGTTGAGTTATTTTGAGGGGACAGCAAACTTACACTGTTATACAAGCTGTACACTCACTACTTTACATTTTCCCAACAGATCATGTATACTAGGTCATCCTCTTTATCCATAAAAAGAGGTAGAATTTACTAAAGGCAAATAGACTGTGCACTTTGCTGGTGCAGTTGCACTCATTTTCCTTAGTAAGGCTCCTTTCACACTTGTGCGACTTGGGATCCGACCCCAAGCCGCAGGACATGTGAAATTCAATGTATTTCTATGAGAGCCATTTCAGCCCCTTTCACACTTGTGCGACCTCAAAGTTGCGCAATTTTGCCGCAATTTTTTGGCATGAGTTTGACTGGACTTGAAGCAATGCCTGTTTAATCTTGAGGTCTTTGGACCTCAAAACGTATCAAAGTCGGACCAAAGTAGTGCAGAGACTACTTTGAAGTCGCACAGATATGAACGGTACTCATTGGAAATCATGAAGTACAACTTGCCATGCGACTTTGCAGTCCCAAGTCGCAGGACAAGTCGCACAAGTGTGAAAGGTGCCTTCTACTGACACTACAGCAATCGCTGCGACTTCAGAAAAGGTTCCTGTGCTACTTTGGTCTGACTTTTGATGCGACTTTGGTCCGGAGAATGTAAAGTCAGATCAAAGTCTCATCAGAGTCGCACTGTAAATTCGCAGTGCAAGTTGCACGACTTTATCGTCTCAAATATGTGAAAGCAGCCGAAATGTAAATGAGGTGAAGCTTCGGTTTGTGAAGAATAAACAATCAGGTGCGAGGGAAAAAAAAAGAAAACAGCATTCATGCTTGCACATGATTGGATGATGGAAATCAGCAGAGCTTTACCACATTTACTAAGCTCTGGGCAAAGTGCACAGTCTATTTGCCTTTATTAAATCAACCCCATTGTGATTCTAAAGCTTCCTGATCACATAAAGGGAGACTCATCAATGGCTTCATACATAATTCAGGAGGATAGACCAATCCTGGGACGTGAACCTGTAGAATCACAAGAAAGACTCTTAAAGGGGAGCTCCAGTGTCTGCCCCCCCCCCAAAAAAAAGAAAAGTTAGCAGCTATAAATCCTGTAGCTGCTCACATTTAATATAAGGACACTTACCTGTCCTGGGATCCAGGACTGTCCTCACCTGAGCTGATTCTTCAATGGGCTTCGGGTCCGGGCGCCAACATCTCAACCACTTCAATACCGGGCACTTTCACCCACTTCCTGCCCAGGCCAAATTTCAGCTTTCAGCGCTGTCGCACTTTGAAAGACAATTACTCAGTCATGAAACTTTAGACATTTTTATCATTTTTTCCCCATAATTAGAGCTTTATTTTGGTGGTATTTGATCGCCACTAGCAAATGTTTGAAAAACAATATGGATTTGTTTCTGTTATAAAGTTTTGTAAATAAGAACGTTTTCTCCTTCAGGCTACGTTTCCACTATTGCGACTACAAAGTCGCGCTGCTTCTAGCGCGACTTTGTAGTGTGACTTGTTTGCGGCTACTTCTGGGGACTTCAGTGCGACCTACCTTCTATGAGGAACAAGTCGCACTGAAGTCGGCCCAAAACTAGTGCAAGAACTATTTTTCAAGTCGCTGCGACTCAAGTCGCAGCAGTTAGAACGGGCCAAATTGAAATTAATGGCTTTTGACTTGCTGTGCGACTTGACATGTGTCAAGTCGCACAACAAGTCGCAATAGTGGAAACGGAGCCTTACTGATGGGCACTGATAGCCGGCACTGACAGGCTGCACTGATGGGGTGGCACTGATCAGGCAGCACTGATGGACACTGATGATGAGGCACTATTATGCAGCACTGATGGGCACTGATCGGCGGCACTGATATGCGACACTGATATGCAGCACTGATAGGCGGCACTGATATGCAGCACTGATGGACACTGATGATGAGGCACTATTATGCAGCACTGATGGGCATTGATCGGCGGCACTGATATGCGACCATAGGTGTGCGCAGCCTATTGCATTAGGGTGTGCACCCCAAAGCTCAAACACACATGCCTTTCTTTGCAGCCTTAGCTGCACTGGACAGTGAATGAATGGGAAGTGCTTGTGCTGAGTGACTTCCTGTTCATTCACAAACTGAAGCATAGTAAACCTAGTTGTGTTCACAATGTTCATTTGGAAAAGAAAGGCACCAGTAAATTACATATTACTAGCCCCTTTCCCCACTAACCATCCTGCAGCGTAGCGATTAGGGTGTGCCCAGGCACACCTGGCACACCCCCTGCGCACGCCTATGTATGCGACACTGATATGCAGCACTGATATGCAGCACTGATAGACACTGATGATGAGGCACTATTATGCAGCACTGATGGGCACTGATATGCGACACTGATATGCAGCACTGATAGGCGGTACTGATATGCAGCACTGATGGCCACTGATAGGCGGCACTGATGGGAACTCATAGGTGGCACTGAAGGGCACTGATAGGTGGCACTGATGGTCACTGATAGATGGCACTGATGGGCACTCATAGGTGGCACTAATGGGCACTAATAGGCAGCACTGATGGGCACTGATGGATGGCACTGATGGGCAATGATGGGCACTGATGGGCCCTACAGATGGCACTGATAGGCAGCACTGATGAGGAGCCACTGACAGGTAATAATGATGAGCACTGATTGGCATCCCTGATGGGTACTGATTGGCATACTTTATGGGCACTGATTGGCATCCCTGGTGGGCACTGGTTGGCATCCCTGGTGGGCTCTAGTAGGCATCCTTGATGGGTCTGCACTGATAATCAATGCGCTGATTATGATCGCAGAACCCACCCGCCAGGAGAGCCGCTGATTGATGAACGTTTAACGATAAACAGCACTTCCTTGATTGGACACAGCTGATCACATGGTAAAGAGCCTACGTCATAGACTCTTTACCAAGATCGGCGATGCGGTGTGCCAGGGCGACACAATGCACTACCGGTCAGCGTGCGCAAGCGACTTATCCTGCTGCACATCATATGACACCCAGTCAGGATAACACAACCACCCTGCAACCGTCATTCTGCATACGGTGGGTGGGAAGTGGTTTTAAAGTGTTTCTAAAGGCAGAAGGTGCATTCTATGTACAGTATCTCACAAAAGTAAGTACACCCCTCACATTTATGTAAATATTTTATTCTATCTTTTCATGTGACAACACTGAAGAAATGAGACTTTGCTACAATGTAAAGTAATGAGTGTACAGCTTGTATAACAGTGTAAATTTGCTGTCCCCTCAAAATAACTCAACACACAGCCATTAATGTCTAAACCGCTGGCAACAAAAGTGAGTACACCCCTAAGTCAAAATGTCCAAATTGGGCCCAAAGTGTCAATATTTTGTGTGGCCACCATTATTTTCCAGCACAGGTTGCCACTGGAGCCCTCTTCCACTCCTCCATGATGACATCGTGGAGCTGGTGGATATTAGAGAATAAATTTACACTGTTATACAAGCTGTACCCTCACTACTTTACATTGTAGCAAAGTGTCATTTCTTCAGTGTTGTCACCTGAAAAGATAGAATAAAATATGTATTTATTAAGAATACAGGGTACTCATAATACAGGGTGTCACCCTTCCATGGAAACATTGCTGTTTATCAAGCTCTTATACTATAGCGCTTTGTGAGTACTCTGTATTCTTAATAAACTTCTGCCTGAATAGTTTATACAGAGAGCACAAGATTTTCAATGCTTTGTTCCCCTTCTACTTATGGCCCTGTGATATGGATGGATGAGCTGTCTGATCCTGGACTCTCCTGCATACACCTTTTTGCTGGTATCTGATTACCCCTGTTAGGGGACTGCTGTTTCTGACCCTGGGTGGCACCTGGGTCAGATATTGAGGTGAGAGGCTTGCACTTCTGCTGGTGGATTTTTCACAGTCACTGAGAAGTTTTGAATCTAGAGATCACAGTATTGTATATACACGGGGATTCTGTATATGCTTTTTACGAATGGACTTATCTATCATTTTTGTCACCTATTTAAATCACACGGACTTTTGATGCACAATTTATATATGGACTATTTTGATTGTTTTCCATGTGCACCTTTATGATTTAGCGCAACACATTTATTTTACTAAGTTATTACAATAGGACAGGAATATAATAATGTATCATACAGGTTAAAATCTTAGTAATAAAGAAATATAATGTATCTGACAGGTCATAATAATAATACAATGTAGCAGACATGTAAAAATAATATTAATACAGTCAGGATTATAACAATGTAACAGACAGGAACAGGGTATTATAATAGGGCAGGAATATAATAATATATCACACAAGTAAGAATATTAATAAAAATAATGCAGAAATATAATGCCTCAGCAATAATAATAATAATAATAATAATAATAATAATAATACAATGTAGCTTACATGTCATAATAATATTAATACAATGTAGCATACATGTAATAATAATAATAATAATAATAATAATAATAATACAATGTAGCGGACATGTAGTAATAATAATAATAATAACAACAATACAAAGTAGCTGATATGTAATAATAATACAGGAATATAATGTAGCAGACAGGTAATATTAATAATAATAATAATAACAATAATATTAATACAATGTAGTAGACATGTAGTAAAAATAATAATAATAATAATAATACAATGTAGTGGACATGTAAAAATAATAATAATAATACAATGTAGTGGGCATGTAATATTAAAAATAATAATACAATGTAGCGGACGTGTAATAATAACAATAATAATAATAATAATACAATGTAGCGGACAGGTTATAATAATAATTATAATAATAATACAATGTAGCGGACATGTAATAATAGTAATAATAATAATAATAATAATACAATGTAGCGGACATGTAATAATAGTAATAATAGTAATAATAATAATAATACAATGTAGGGGACATGTAATAATAGTAATAATAATAATAATAATACAATGTGATGTACATGTAATAATAATAATAATAATACAATGTGATGGACATGTAATAATAATAATTATACAATGTAGCGGAAATGTAATAATAATAGTAATAATAATTAGGGATAGACCGATTATCGGCAAGGCCCATATATCGAGGGCCGATATGCACTTTCCCCGATATATCGGTATCAGCCCCGGAACTGGCTGATATTGCTGATATTTTTGTGACGTCATTCTGCCTTCTTAGGCCGCCTCCCTCGCCTTGGGACAGAATCGTCTGGATTCGGGACTAGTCTTGCGGGAGTGTAATCACAGCCATACACCCACCCACAGCAGCCCGGTGCCAGGCAGCCACCTACATCCGCAGGCACTGTACCAGCCAGTCACAGGTACTGAACCAGCCAGCCACCCACAGGCACTGTACCAGCCAGTCACAGGTACTGAACCAGCCAGCCAGCCACCACAGGGTGCCAGCCAGCCACCCACAGGCACTGTACCAGCCAGCCACCCACAGGCACTGTACCAGCAAGCCACCCACAGGCACTGTACCAGCCAGCCAGTCACAGGTACTGAACCAGCCAGCCACCCACAGGCACTGTACCAGCAAGCCACCCACAGGCACTGTACCAGCCAGTCACAGGTACTGAACCAGCCACCCACCCACCACAGGGTGCCAGCCAGCCATTAGAGTCGGTTCACACTACTCCGACTTGTCAGGCTGTGCAATGGAACCGTTCTAAGAGTCGCTCTGACTTAGAAAAAGGTTCCTGCACTACTTTTGGGCGAAGTCGGAGCGACTTGCATTGACTACTATTATGAGAAATCGTTTGCAAGCCGCGATGAAGTCGTGCTGCACGGGCGACTTCAAAGTCGCCCAAAGTCGGGGTGACTTTGAGTTGTGGTAGTGTGAACCGACTCTTAAGCATTAAACAAAGATTAACATGTTCAGTACCAAATTTGTGTCAAAAATTGTCTTTATTTTTCAAAACTTTAAATGTACAAAATATCGGCCCGTACCGGCCGATACCGATACGTTGTGACCAAAATATCGGTATCGGCCCTGAAAAAACCATATTGATCTATCCCTAATAATAATATAATGTAGCAGACATGCAATAATACAATGTAGCGGATATGTAATAATAATAATAATAATAATAATTATTATACAATGTAGCGGACAGATTATAATAATTATAATACAATGTAGCGGACATGTAATAATAATAATAATAATTATACAATGTAGCGGACATGTAATAATAATAATTATCATACAATGTAGCGGACAGATTATAATAATAATAATAAAATGTAGCGGACAGATTATAATAATAATAATAATAATACAATATAGCAGACAGATTCTAATAATTATACAATGTAGCGGACATGTAATAATAATAATAATTATAATACAATGTAGCGGACAGATTCTAATTATAATACAATGTAGCGGACATGTAATAATAATTATACAATGTAGTGGATATGTAATACTAATAATAATAATAATAATACAATGTAGCGGACAGATTCTAATTATAATACAATGTAGCGGACATGTAATAATAATAATTATCATACAATGTAGCGGACAGATTATAATAATAATAATACAATGTAGCGGACATGCAATACTAATAATAATAATAATAATAATTATACAATGTAGCGGACAGATTATAATAATAATAATTATACAATGTAGCGGACATGCAATACTAATAATAATAATAATAATTATACAATGTAGCGGACAGATTCTAATTATAATACAATGTAGCCGGCAGGTCATGCCCCGGGCCGCCTCGGTCAGTGCGCTCTGCGCTGGCATTGCCCAGTGATTCACCCTGGCTGCAGTACCGGCACCATCCAGGGGGATCGGGGGGTCGCTGTGGCTGCAGACAAAGCCCAGCAGACAGGGAGGAGGAGGACTCGCAGCACCTTGCTGTGTTTGTTCCTCACCTCCTCCGTGCCTCGCACCTCCCAGCACCTGCCATGGGGCAGCATGGAGCCTGAGCCTTCCTGGAAGAGCAGGGCCACCCCGGGACATGACACCGACCTAGAGACGTGCCCCGGCAGGATGGCATCTAAGGAGAGGCTCTACGAACTGTGGCTGCTCTACTTCACCAAGGTAAGTGACTGTGGCCCCCGGGGGCCCCCCTGTGTACGCAGACAGGAGCCGCAGGAGGTGTCTGACATCCCGGGCACCCACCTACCCACATCTAGGGGGGGCTCTCCCATGGAGGGGGATGTTGTCTGCAAGTTTCATAGCAGGGGTGCCCCCCCCCCCCTAATGTACAGCAAGTGGGCAGGTGTCAGGGTGACCCAGGTGCTGCAGGTGGTAGTCCAGAATTGGGGGTACCCCTACACCCCTCCTATCCTTCTGTATTATCCTTACAAAGTGCAGAAGCTGTAATATCACCCAGTTGTGTTACATTGTATTGTACAGGTGGGGGCAGGATGGAGCTTGTCTGTCTTCTTATCTGGGGGGGTAGAGAAGCTGTGATAGCAATGATAATGCCCAACTCTGGGGGGGGGGGGGGGGGGGGGGTCTGATCCAGTGATCCAGGGTGAGTGCACTGTGAAATTTGATGATCTGCCCCCCCTTTGGGGTATTTGGGGTCAGGTTGTGTTGGAGTCAGGATGGAGCTCATCTTCCTTCTCATCTGTTCCCAGGAGGGGGCCCTTCATGTCAGGGGGGTGGGGTGCTATCTCCAAGACTTAGAGCAGAGGAGCCCAGGGTGACTGCACTGTGATATTTACTGATTGGGGTATTTGGGGTCAGGTTTTGCCCCCCCCCCCCCTCACCTGTTCTCAGGAGGGGATCCTTCATGTCATGGGAGGGGGGTGCCCTTTCCAAGATTTAGAGCAGAGGAGCCCATCCATGTGTAGGGAGAGGGTAGGTGGGCAGGTGTCAGACAACCCGGTTGTAGCAGGTGGTAGTCCAGAATTGGGGGTACCCCTGCACCCCTCCTATCCTTCTGTGTTATCATTACAAAGTGCAGAAGCTGTAATATCACCCAGTTGTGTTACATTCTATTGTACAGGTGGGGGCAGGATGGAGCTTGTCTGTCTTCTTATCTGTTTGGGGGGGTAGAGAAGCTGTGATAGCAATGATAATGCCCAACTCTGGGGGGGGGGGGGGTCTGATCCAGTGATCCAGGGTGAGTGCACTGTGAAATTTGATGATCTGCCCCCCCTTTGGGGTATTTGGGGTCAGGTTGTGTTGGAGTCAGGATGGAGCTCATCTTCCTTCTCATCTGTTCCCAGGAGGGGGCCCTTCATGTCAGGGGGGTGGGGTGCTATCTCCAAGACTTAGAGCAGAGGAGCCCAGGGTGACTGCACTGTGATATTTACTGATTGGGGTATTTGGGGTCAGGTTTTGCCCCCCCCCCCCCTCACCTGTTCTCAGGAGGGGATCCTTCATGTCATGGGAGGGGGGTGCCCTTTCCAAGATTTAGAGCAGAGGAGCCCATCCATGTGTAGGGAGAGGGTAGGTGGGCAGGTGTCAGACAACCCGGTTGTAGCAGGTGGTAGTCCAGAATTGGGGGTACCCCTGCACCCCTCCTATCCTTCTGTGTTATCATTACAAAGTGCAGAAGCTGTAATATCACCCAGTTGTGTTACATTCTATTGTACAGGTGGGGGCAGGATGGAGCTTGTCTGTCTTCTTATCTGTTTGGGGGGGTAGAGAAGCTGTGATAGCAATGATAATGCCCAACTCTGGGGGGGGGGGGGGGTCTGATCCAGTGATCCAGGGTGAGTGCACTGTGAAATTTGATGATCTGCCCCCCCTTTGGGGTATTTGGGGTCAGGTTGTGTTGGAGTCAGGATGGAGCTCATCTTCCTTCTCATCTGTTCCCAGGAGGGGGCCCTTCATGTCAGGGGGGTGGGGTGCTATCTCCAAGACTTAGAGCAGAGGAGCCCAGGGTGACTGCACTGTGATATTTACTGATTGGGGTATTTGGGGTCAGGTTTTGCCCCCCCCCCCCTCACCTGTTCTCAGGAGGGGATCCTTCATGTCATGGGAGGGGGGTGCCCTTTCCAAGATTTAGAGCAGAGGAGCCCATCCATGTGTAGGGAGAGGGTAGGTGGGCAGGTGTCAGACAACCCGGTTGTAGCAGGTGGTAGTCCAGAATTGGGGGTACCCCTGCACCCCCCCCCCCTGTCCTTCTGTATTATCCTTACAAAGTGCAGAATCTGTAATATAACCCAGTTGTGTTACATTCTATTGTACAGGTGGGGGCAGGATAGAGCTTGCATTTCTTCTCATCTGTTCTTGGGGGGCTGCAGAGTGGGGGGCTATCACAAGGTTTCAGGCCAGAGGAGCCCATCCATGTGTAGTGAGAGGGAAGGTGTCAGGCTGGCCCATTAGGCAGGCGGGAGCCAAAGTGTGTGTTTGAGGGGGGGGTGAGGGTCGTTGTGATATTTACTGATTGGACCCTTATTTGGGGTCAGGTTTTGCCCCCTCATCTGTTCTCAGGATGGGGCCCTTCATGGCAGGGGAGGGGGGTGCTATCTCCGAGATTTAGAGCAGAGTAGCCCACCTATGTGTAGGGAGAGGGTAGGTGGGCAGGTGTCAGACAACCCAGTTGTAGCAGGTGGCAGTCTGGAATGGGGGGTCTCCATTTCTCCATATCCTTCTATAGGATCCATACAAATTACAGAAGCTGTGATAACAAGGATAACGTTCAGTTTTGGGGACCCGGGGTGACTGCACTTGTAAACTGTTCTATTTACTGATTGCCCCCTGTTGGGGTATTTGGGGTCAGGTCATGCCCTTTTAGGCTGGCGATGCAAGTGTACCCTCTGGGTGTGTTGTGCAGGTGGAGTCAGGGTGGAGCTTGTCTGTCTCCTCATCTGTTCCCAGGAGGGGGTCCTTCATGTCAGAGGAGGGGGTGCTATTTCCAAGATTTAGAGCAGAGGAGCCCAGGGTGACTGCACTGTGATATTTACTGATTGGACCCCAATTGGGGTATTTTTGGTACAAAGAGCAAATGACTCCTGCGCTTAAGGGGTGACCTTGCGGCTGGTATCTGGAAAATGCGATTCAGGTCAAATTGTAGTAAATGCAGGCTGTACTGCCACTCTCAACGGGTCGTGGTAACCCAAAGAAGATACTGGAAAAGAGAAATGGACAGAGGGCGCACCAGCCTAGCGCATTATCTTTAAAACAATTTATTGTAATAGACATGTATACACATAATACTCACAAAACGATTATGAAACACGGGCAATAAGCAATGAGGGACCACCAGGGGTCTCCACTGGGCATCCTCAGCTGCCACAGGCCGCGGAAGGATGTAGACCTCCAAAAAACCGCTTACGCGTTTCGGGGTGTTCCCCCCTTCATCAGAGGGTATTTTTGGGCAGGTTGCCCCCCTCATCTGTTCTTGTAAACTGTTCTATTTACTGATTGCCCCCGTCGGGGTATTTCGGGGTCAGGTCATGCCCCTTTAGGCTGGCAAAGCAAGTGTACCCCCAGGTGTGTTGTGCAGGTGTAGTCATGGTGGACCTCGTCTGTCTTCTCATCTGCTCCCAGTCAGGTAATGCAGCAGAGTATGGTGCTGTCTCCAATTTAAGACCAGGGGAGGCCACCCCTGGTAAATGTAGGTAGGCAGCTGTCAGGCTGGCCCAGGTGCAGCAGGTGGGGACCCAGAATGGGGGGGGGGATGGAACCCCTGCACCCCTCTGATTCCTCTCTAGTAGTGGTCTCCAAACTGTGGCCCTTTGCTTGCCTTTATCTGGCCCTTGAGACACTTCCTTCCACTGCCACCAATGGTGGGGCTCCGTTCCTGCCACTGCCGCCAATGGTGGGGCACCGTTCCTGCCACTGAGGCCAATGGTGGGGCTCCATTCCTGCCACTGAGGCCAATGGTGGGGCTCCGTTTCTGCCACTGAGGCCAATGGTGGGGCACCGTTCCTGCCACTGAGGCCAATGGTGGGGCACCGTTCCTGCCACTGAGGCCAATGGTGGGGCACCGTTCCTGCCACTGAGGCCAATGGTGGGGCACCGTTCCTGCCACTGAGGCCAATGGTGGGGCACCGTTCCTGCCACTGAGGCCAATGGTGGGGCACCGTTCCTGCCACTGAGGCCAATGGTGGGGCTCCGTTCCTGCCACTGAGGCCAATGGTGGGGCTCCGTTCCTGCCACTGAGGCCAATGAACATTTCTACTCCCAATGGCCACACTTCGTCCCCCTTAATGTCTGGAGGACAGTAAATTGGCCCTTTTGTTTAGAAAGTTTGGGGACCGTTGCTCTAGTCTATATGCTCCATGTAGAAGCTGTGATGGCAATACTGGTGTCCACCTCTAGGGGGCATCAGCCTGATTCAGGGTGACCGCACTGTTTTTATAGATGTGACCCCATTGGAGTATTTAGGATCAGGCCGCCCCCCCCCCCCCCCCATTAAACTGGCAGGAGGAGTCAGGATGGAGCTTGTCTGTCTTCTCATCTGTTCTCAGGAGGGGGCCCTTCATGTCAGGGGGTGCAGCAGAGTGGGGGAGGGGCTGCTATCACCAAGCTTCTGGGTAGGTGGCCAGGCATCAGGTTGGCCCTGGTGCAGAGCCCAGAGTGGGCCCGGGGGTACCCCTGCACCCCCCCCCCAGCTCGATGCAGGGTGACCCTACTTGCACAATGCTCTATTTACTAATCCAACCCCTGTTGGGGTATTTGGGTTCAGGGGGTGCCCCTTTAGGCTGGAAAAGTAGTTCAGCCCACCTACCCCCACACAGTTGTATTGCATTAATTTGTGTTGCGCAGATGGAGGTCAGGATGGATGCATACGTCCTGGACCCCCCCCCCCCCCCAGAAGGTGATTCTCCTGCCCCGTTGCCCCCCCTATAGAGTGTGACGTGTCCGTTTGAGGGAACTTGTGTGTCACATTTTGTTTCCAGCAGAAGTTTGACAGCTAAAAATATCCCCCACAGCTCTGTGACAGGATATGGCTGCTCTTATCACACTGCGGGTGCGATGCCGGCCCAGCTGTGTGGGCACATGTGAGTACAACGTATGAGAAGAGTCATCGCCCTCCTCTGTGTGACCTGCACCCGGCTCAGCGCCAAAATATCCAAAGAAAGAGTTCTCTCTGCTTCCTGTAACTGATAAATGTCCATACATGCAGAATGAGAACAGATACCGAGAAGTAGTACTGTGCAGAGTCCATACATACAGAATAAGAACAGATACTGAGAATTACACCCGGCATACAGGACAGGAGAAGTGGTACTGTGAAGAGTCCATACATACAGAATAAGAACAGATACTGAGAATTACACCCGGCATACAGGACAAGAAAAGTAGTACTGTGCAGAGTCCATACATACAGAATAAGAACAGATACTGAGAATTACACCCGGCATACAGGACAGGAGAAGTGGTACTGTGCAGAGTCCATACATACAGAATAAGAACAGATACTGAGAATTACACCCGGCATACAGGACAGGAGAAGTGGTACTGTGAAGAGTCCATAGATACTGAGAATTACATCCGGCATACAGGACAAGAGAAGTAGTACTGTGCAGAGTCCATACATACAGAATAAGAACAGATACCGAGAATTAGAAGATAGAAGGGCACTGTTATGGGTTACACTGTGCTATGTAATTAGGAATATTGGTAGTATGTTTGGTTGGAGGGTGGGTTGGTTCAATATTTGGTTGGTGGGTGGGTGATTTGGTTGTGTGTTTGGTGGGTTGGTTGTATGGTTGGTTGGTGGATGGGTTGGTTGGTTGTATGGTGGGTTGGTGAGATTGTTGGTCTTTATGTTGGGATTCTCTGTAGTGGAAGTTTGGTGCGGGGGTCTCAGGACACTTTTATATCTGGGATGTATTTGGGGGGGATCTTCTTCCATGTTCTTATCTCTTGAGGTTTACCTGCCGTTCTCTTTGGGAATACAATACAAGTTATTTCCTTTAAAGCTGAACTACAGAAATGTGTATACCATTGCAGTGGCCACCTACCCCCTCCCGCTACCTTGGCACTGCAAGGGTTAAATGTTTTAGTATCGGGGTTCAGGGCTTCTTCCATTCATGCGACTGGTCCAGCTTTGCCGCCACTCTAAGCCGCTCATAGCCGTGGTTGCATGCTTGCCTTTTGCGATACACAATAACCCTGCATGGCAAATGAGGATGCTGCTGCTAATAATCATCATCATAATAATAATAATATAACATTTACATATTTTTACAGACATGTAGGACAGAATATCCCTAAAGTTATCATTATTATTTTTATTATTAGCAAAGCCACATATTCACCCTGCAAGGATGTACAAATATGTAATTATTAATATTTAAATACATATGTGGACATTCTTTCAGGGGGAAATATCTAGTGTTAATATTTAATAATAATTATAAAAAAAGTGTGTGTGTGTGTGTGTATATATATGTATATGTGTATATATATATATATATATATATATATATATATATATATACACACACACACACACACACACACACACACTTTTTTTATAATTATATATAATGTGTAATAAAGTGTATGTATATATATATATATATAATATAATTTTTTTTTTTTTACATTATATTGATAATTTTAATATTATTAAAGCTAGATATTCCACCCTGCAAGAATGTTTACATATTTGTACATCCTTGCAGGGTGGAACATCTAGATCTGATATTATTACTGCTATATATTCTGTCCTGCATTGATGTAAAAATATGTATATTATCGTAATTGTTATTGCTTGTAATAAGAATAATGCATATTTGTGTATATTAAAGGGTGAAATTATTAATAATAATAATATTTCCACCCTGCAAGAATATACAATAATGCATTACTCTTATTATTACATACATATTTGTATATCCTTGCAGAGTGGATGCAATAATAATTACAATATCCATGTAATACAGAATATACAGCACTATTACTATTTAATAATATTATCAGAGCTAGATGTTCCACCCTGAAAAGATGTACAATTATGTAATTATTATTTAAATACATATTTGTGTACATCCTCACAGGGTAAAATATCTAGCTCTATTTGAAAAAAAAAAAATAATAATAATGTAATGCAAGAATGTTGTTATTATTTTACATGTACATCTTAGCAGGGTTGAAGCAATAATAATTGCAATAATATAGAGCTATTTATTCCTTCCTGCAAGGATGTACAAATATGTATATTTTATTATTATTATTATTATTATTATTATTATTATTATTTTTATTATTGTTGTTATATCAGAGGTAGACACTGTAGCTGAATGTTGCAGTGGATCTGCCTGTATTTTATTGGGGGGGGGGGTCTTAGTTATTTAGTGTGACCTGGTATCACCTGTTGCAACAGCTTATGGAGCAGAGCTCAGACTGAGGGAAGGAAAAGCAGCACAAGGAGCCAATAGGTTGTGCTTCAGTTGCTGATATGCTAACAAGGGGCCATGGACAGGAGCATTACTTATCTGCACTTCGTACTCCTTCCCTGCTAGGCAGGTCTGTGCTGTGTAGCATAGCTGTGTAAATTTCAGAACTGGGTGGACAGACCTTCTTCTTCCCTTTTTTTTTTTTTTTTTTTTTAAGGTAATCTTGTATGTATTTCCTCGGTATATTCAGTTGGAGTGCAGCTTTACATAGTTTTGTTTTTAGTGTGTCAAGAGGAACCGCCTCAAAAATGACAGCATGTGCCAAGCATGAACAAAGTGTGTCCTGAGTTCACAGCCAACAATCGCCAACAAGGGAAACATAACAAGATAGTAAATGCTATAAAAGTGCGTTCTCCATAGTTTCCATAGCACCAACCCGACCCGACCCCAGCAAAAGAACATGGAGAGCTCCTGAGTGACCCTCCATAGATCGATCATCACTCAGGTGTTATTATTATTATAATACAGGATTTATATAGCGCCAACAGTTTGCGCAGCGCCTAACAAAATGAAGGCGGACATTGCGGTTACAATACATTTGGGACAGAAGGAATCAGAGGGCTGTGGTCGTTAGAGCTCACAATCTAATTTAATGTTCTTAATTTTTGTTCATCGCCTTTTAGTGTTTCCAGTTTACAAATGTTTTTCTATCAAAACCGGGATGTAGAATTCAAGCAAAATGAATAGAAAGTTTAATTATGCAACTATTCACATATCATTCAGTTTATTTGTAAAATATATTTTGTTTCTTTTCCTGTAATCCTTTGCATACCGGTTAAGACTGCTAGATACTGGGGCTACAGGATCCAGAAGGGGAGCAGACAGATTGAAAATTGGCAAGAAGAGGGTACAGAATGGTGACGGTTGGATTTATAATATAGATGAGCGTGTAGGAGTTGATACAGGAAGCAAAACTCAGGAGGCGGAGGTAGCTCCTGAGGAGCAGGAGGAGAAGGCGGAGGCAGCTCCTGAGGAGGTGCAGGAAGCCCTGTAGGAGGAGGAGGAGAAGGCGCAGGAGGAGGAGTTGGTGAAGGTAGCTCCGGAGTATTAAGCAGGGAGGAGGAGGTTGCTCCGGAGGATTAAGCAGGGAGGAGGAGGTAGCTCCGGAGGATTAAGCAGGGAGGAGGAGGTAGCTCCGGAGGATTAACAGGTAGCTCCGGGGGATTAGGCAGGGAGGAGGCGGTAGCTCCGGGGGATTAGGCAGGGAGGAGGCGGTAGCTCCGGAGGATTAGGCAGGGAGGAGGCGGTAGCTCCGGAGGATTAGGC